>NC_089819.1:56246777-56291777 GCF_029633855.1 Hoplias malabaricus
ACCTGTCGATAATTTCAAACAATCACCCAGTCACCACTCACTCTCTCTCACACACAAACAGTCACTAACACACACACACAGTCACTAACACACACACACACACACACACCTGTCGATAATTTCAAACAATCACCCAGTCAACACTCACTCTCTCTCACACACACACACACACACACACACAGTCACTAACACACACACACACACACACACACACACACACACACAGTCACTAACAAACACACACACACACACACACACACCTGTCGATAATTTCAAACAATCACCCAGTCACCACTCACTCTCTCACACACACACACAGTCACTAACACACACACACACACACACACACACACACACACCTGTCGATAATTTCAAACAATCACCCAGTCAACACTCACTCTCTCACACACACACACACACACACTCACCCAGTCACTAACAAACACACACACACACACACACACACACACACACACACACACACATACATAAACACAAACACACACACACACATACACACAAACACCTGTCGATAATTTCAAACAATCACCCAGTCAACACTCACTCTCACACACACACACACACAGTCACTAACACACACACACACACACACACACACAGTCACTAACAAACACACACACACACACACACACACACCTGTCGATAATTTCAAACAATCACCCAGTCACCACTCACTCTCTCACACACACACACACACACACACACACACACACACACTCACCCAGTCACTAACAAACACACACACACACACACACACACACACACACACACATACATAAACACAAACACACACACACACATACACACAAACACCTGTCGATAATTTCAAACAATCACCCAGTCAACACTCACTCTCACACACACACACACACAGTCACTAACACACACACACACACACACACACACACTCACCCAGTCACTAACAAACACACACACACACACACACACACACATACATAAACACAAACACACACACACACATACACACACACACCTGTCGATAATTTCAAACAATCACCCAGTCACCACTCACTCTCTCACACACACACACACACACACACACACACACACACTCACCCAGTCACTAACAAACACACACACACACACACACACACACACACACACACATACATAAACACAAACACACACACACACATACACACAAACACCTGTCGATAATTTCAAACAATCACCCAGTCAACACTCACTCTCACACACACACACACACACACACACACACACACTCACACACACACACACAGTCACTAACAAACACACACACACACACACACACACACCTGTCGATAATTTCAAACAATCACCCAGTCACCACTCACTCTCTCACACACACACACACACACACACACACACACACACACTCACCCAGTCACTAACAAACACACACACACACACACACACACACACACACACACATACATAAACACAAACACACACACACACATACACACAAACACCTGTCGATAATTTCAAACAATCACCCAGTCAACACTCACTCTCACACACACACACACACAGTCACTAACACACACACACACACACACACACACACTCACCCAGTCACTAACAAACACACACACACACACACACACACACATACATAAACACAAACACACACACACACATACACACACACACCTGTCGATAATTTCAAACAATCACCCAGTCACCACTCACTCTCTCACACACACACACACACACACACACACACACACACTCACCCAGTCACTAACAAACACACACACACACACACACACACACACACACACACATACATAAACACAAACACACACACACACATACACACAAACACCTGTCGATAATTTCAAACAATCACCCAGTCAACACTCACTCTCACACACACACACACACAGTCACTAACACACACACACACACACACACACACACACAGTCACTAACAAACACACACACACACACACACACACACACCTGTCGATAATTTCAAACAATCACCCAGTCACCACTCACTCTCTCACACACACACACAGTCACTAACACACACACACACACACACACACACACACACACACACACACACCTGTCGATAATTTCAAACAATCACCCAGTCAACACTCACTCTCTCACACACACAAACAGTCACTAACACACACACACAGTCACTAACACACACACACAGTCACTAACACACACACACACACACACACACACACACACACACACACCTGTCGATAATTTCAAACAATCACCCAGTCAACACTCACTCTCTCACACACACACACACACACACACTCACCCAGTCACTAACAAACACACACACACACACACACACACACACATACATAAACACAAACACACACACACACACACATACACACACACACAAACACCTGTCGATAATTTCAAACAATCACCCAGTCAACACTCACTCTCTCACACACACAAACAGTCACTAACACACACACACAGTCACTAACACACACACACACACACACACACACACACACACACCTGTCGATAATTTCAAACAATCACCCAGTCAACACTCACTCTCTCACACACACACACACACACACACACACACACAGTCACTAACACACACACACACACACACACACACACACAGTCACTAACAAACACACACACACACACCTGTCGATAATTTCAAACAATCACCCAGTCACCACTCACTCTCTCACACACACACACACAGTCACTAACACACACACACACATGCCTTTTGGCACAAACTAAAGGGATAAACATCTCAAAACACTGAATCGATTTTTACAGTCAATATGTTCAATAATATACAGCTGTGAATGATCGCTGTTGGAGCTCACCCTTCGGTTTGAGGTCAGTGAACATCTGTACAGTATCCGCTAGCGCCACCTGTGGGACTGCAGTACTGTGTTAGCAGAAGATCAAAGAAGATGCATTTAAACATATGACTGTTCTTAATCCACAACAAAGGCTTTAGAATAAAGCTTCTCTAACAACGGATCAAAACACACTTAGAGCCCAGCCCCTGGTCTCACTCACGCTCACCTGCGCAGAACTTATCTAGAACGTCCAGAAGGGTCTAGAATGGTGTTTGGATCCTCATGTTCCTTCCCAGTGATGTTTGTAGTTAATTTATTGTTTTTGTTCATCAGTTCAGCTCCTGAAGTCCTAACCAATAGGAGAGCAGTTTGTTTTTTCTGCCTAGATACCTCAAAGGAAGCCGTCCTGAATGGATGATCCTGTTTTGGCAGTTTCAAGGGAGTAATTTGGGGTCTGGTAGGTTATAAATTTTATGGTTGAATTGTTAACACTTTATTTTATTTTATTTTTTTTTATTATGGCTTTAAACTCAAAAGTGTACCACTACACTATTGTGACTTTCATCTCAGAATTATTTAATAATATTAGACCTGAATCTCAAAATATATTATTCTACAAAATCATAGATTAAAATAGACAAATACAAAAACATTAATATATATTCTCTGTCCATTCAAAAAAATCACCCTGTGGCATCACAGTGGAGCAGCAGGTGGTGTCTCTGTCACAGCTCCAGGGTCCTGGAGGTCCCGCTCCGGGTGACTGTCTGTGAGGAGTGTGGTGTGTTCTCCCTGTGTCTGCGTGGGTTTCCTCCGGGTGACTGTCTGTGAGGAGTGTGGCGTGTTCTCTCTGTGTCTGCGTGGGTTTCCTCCGGGTGACTGTCTGTGAGGAGTGTGGTGTGTTCTCTCTGTGTCTGCGTGGGTTTCCTCCGGGTGACTGTCTGTGAGGAGTGTGGTGTGTTCTCTCTGTGTCTGCGTGGGTTTCCTCCGGGTGACTGTCTGTGAGGAGTGTGGTGTGTTCTCCCTGTGTCTGCGTTGGTGTCCTCTGGGTGACTGTCTGTGAGGAGTGTGGTGTGTTCTCCCTGTGTCTGCGTGGGTTTCCTCCGGGTGACTGTCTGTGAGGAGTGTGGCGTGTTCTCCCTGTGTCTGCGTGGGTTTCCTCCGGGTGACTGTCTGTGAGGAGTGTGGTGTGTTCTCTCTGTGTCTGCGTGGGTTTCCTCCGGGTGACTGTCTGTGAGGAGTGTTGTGTGTTCTCTCTGTGTCTGCGTGGGTTTCCTCCGGGTGACTGTCTGTGAGGTGTGTGGTGTGTTCTCCCAGTGTCTGTGTTGGTGTCCTCTGGGTGACTGTCTGTGAGGAGTGTGGTGTGTTCTCCCTGTGTCTGCGTGGGTTTCCTCCGGGTGACTGTCTGTGAGGAGTGTTGTGTGTTCTCTCTGTGTCTGCGTAGGTTTCCTCCGGGTGACTGTCTGTGAGGAGTGTTGTGTGTTCTCTCTGTGTCTGCGTAGGTTTCCTCTGGGTGACTGTCTGTGAGGAGTGTGGTGTGTTCTCCCTGTGTCTGCGTGGGTTTCCTCCGGGTGACTGTCTGTGAGGAGTGTGGTGTGTTCTCTCTGTGTCTGCGTGGGTTTCCTCCGGGTGACTGTCTGTGAGGTGTGTGGTGTGTTCTCCCTGTGTCTGCGTTGGTGTCCTCTGGGTGACTGTCTGTGAGGAGTGTGGTGTGTTCTCCCTGTGTCTGCGTGGGTTTCCTCCGGGTGACTGTCTGTGAGGTGTGTGGTGTGTTCTCCCTGTGTCTGCGTTGGTGTCCTCTGGGTGACTGTCTGTGAGGAGTGTGGTGTGTTCTCCCTGTGTCTGCGTGGGTTTCCTCCGGGTGACTGTCTGTGAGGAGTGTGGCGTGTTCTCCCTGTGTCTGCGTGGGTTTCCTCCGGGTGACTGTCTGTGAGGAGTGTGGTGTGTTCTCTCTGTGTCTGCGTGGGTCTCCTCCGGGTGACTGTCTGTGAGGAGTGTGGTGTGTTCTCTCTGTGTCTGCGTGGGTTTCCTCCGGGTGACTGTCTGTGAGGTGTGTGGTGTGTTCTCCCTGTGTCTGCGTTGGTGTCCTCTGGGTGACTGTCTGTGAGGAGTGTGGTGTGTTCTCCCTGTGTCTGCGTGGGTTTCCTCCGGGTGACTGTCTGTGAGGAGTGTGGCGTGTTCTCCCTGTGTCTGCGTGGGTTTCCTCCGGGTGACTGTCTGTGAGGAGTGTGGTGTGTTCTCTCTGTGTCTGCGTGGGTTTCCTCCGGGTGACTGTCTGTGAGGAGTGTTGTGTGTTCTCTCTGTGTCTGCGTGGGTTTTCATCCGGGTGACTGTCTGTGAGGTGTGTGGTGTGTTCTCCCTGTGTCTGTGTTGGTGTCCTCTGGGTGACTGTCTGTGAGGAGTGTGGTGTGTTCTCCCTGTGTCTGCGTGGGTTTCCTCCGGGTGACTGTCTGTGAGGAGTGTTGTGTGTTCTCTCTGTGTCTGCGTAGGTTTCCTCCGGGTGACTGTCTGTGAGGAGTGTTGTGTGTTCTCTCTGTGTCTGCGTAGGTTTCCTCTGGGTGACTGTCTGTGAGGAGTGTGGTGTGTTCTCCCTGTGTCTGCGTGGGTTTCCTCCGGGTGACTGTCTGTGAGGAGTGTGGTGTGTTCTCTCTGTGTCTGCGTGGGTTTCCTCCGGGTGACTGTCTGTGAGGTGTGTGGTGTGTTCTCCCTGTGTCTGCGTTGGTGTCCTCTGGGTGACTGTCTGTGAGGAGTGTGGTGTGTTCTCCCTGTGTCTGCGTGGGGTTTCCTCCGGGTGACTGTCTGTGAGGAGTGTGGCGTGTTCTCCCTGTGTCTGCGTGGGTTTCCTCCGGGTGACTGTCTGTGAGGAGTGTGGTGTGTTCTCTCTGTGTCTGCGTGGGTTTCCTCCGGGTGACTGTCTGTGAGGAGTGTTGTGTGTTCTCTCTGTGTCTGCGTGGGTTTCCTCCGGGTGACTGTCTGTGAGGAGTGTTGTGTGTTCTCTCTGTGTCTGCGTGGGTTTTCATCCGGGTGACTGTCTGTGAGGTGTGTGGTGTGTTCTCCCTGTGTCTGTGTTGGTGTCCTCTGGGTGACTGTCTGTGAGGAGTGTGGTGTGTTCTCCCTGTGTCTGCGTGGGTTTCCTCCGGGTGACTGTCTGTGAGGAGTGTTGTGTGTTCTCTCTGTGTCTGCGTAGGTTTCCTCCGGGTGACTGTCTGTGAGGAGTGTTGTGTGTTCTCTCTGTGTCTGCGTAGGTTTCCTCTGGGTGACTGTCTGTGAGGAGTGTGGTGTGTTCTCCCTGTGTCTGCGTGGGTTTCCTCCGGGTGACTGTCTGTGAGGAGTGTGGTGTGTTCTCTCTGTGTCTGCGTGGGTTTCCTCCGGGTGACTGTCTGTGAGGTGTGTGGTGTGTTCTCCCTGTGTCTGCGTTGGTGTCCTCTGGGTGACTGTCTGTGAGGAGTGTGGTGTGTTCTCCCTGTGTCTGCGTGGGGTTTCCTCCGGGTGACTGTCTGTGAGGAGTGTGGCGTGTTCTCCCTGTGTCTGCGTGGGTTTCCTCCGGGTGACTGTCTGTGAGGAGTGTGGTGTGTTCTCTCTGTGTCTGCGTGGGTTTCCTCCGGGTGACTGTCTGTGAGGAGTGTTGTGTGTTCTCTCTGTGTCTGCGTGGGTTTCCTCCGGGTGACTGTCTGTGAGGTGTGTGGTGTGTTCTCCCTGTGTCTGTGTTGGTGTCCTCTGGGTGACTGTCTGTGAGGAGTGTGGTGTGTTCTCCCTGTGTCTGCGTGGGTTTCCTCCGGGTGACTGTCTGTGAGGAGTGTTGTGTGTTCTCTCTGTGTCTGCGTGGGTTTCCTCCGGGTGACTGTCTGTGAGGTGTGTGGTGTGTTCTCCCTGTGTCTGTGTTGGTGTCCTCTGGGTGACTGTCTGTGAGGAGTGTGGTGTGTTCTCCCTGTGTCTGCGTGGGTTTCCTCCGGGTGACTGTATGTGAGGAGTGTTGTGTGTTCTCTCTGTGTCTGCGTAGGTTTCCTCTGGGTGACTGTCTGTGAGGAGTGTGGTGTGTTCTCCCTGTGTCTGCGTGGGTTTCCTCCGGGTGACTGTCTGTGAGGAGTGTGGTGTGTTCTCTCTGTGTCTGCGTGGGTTTCCTCCGGGTGACTGTCTGTGAGGAGTGTTGTGTGTTCTCTCTGTGTCTGCGTGGGTTTCCTCCGGGTGACTGTCTGTGAGGTGTGTGGTGTGTTCTCCCTGTGTCTGTGTTGGTGTCCTCTGGGTGACTGTCTGTGAGGAGTGTGGTGTGTTCTCCCTGTGTCTGCGTGGGTTTCCTCCGGGTGACTGTCTGTGAGGAGTGTTGTGTGTTCTCTCTGTGTCTGCGTAGGTTTCCTCCGGGTGACTGTCTGTGAGGAGTGTTGTGTGTTCTCTCTGTGTCTGCGTAGGTTTCCTCTGGGTGACTGTCTGTGAGGAGTGTGGTGTGTTCTCTCTGTGTCTGCGTGGGTTTCCTCCGGGTGACTGTCTGTGAGGAGTGTTGTGTGTTCTCTCTGTGTCTGCGTAGGTTTCCTCCGGGTGACTGTCTGTGAGGAGTGTGGTGTGTTCTCCCTGTGACTGTGTGGGTTTCCTCCGGGTTACTGTCTGTGAGGAGTGTAGTGTGTTCTCCCTGTGTCTGTGCCCCCTCCTGGGTGTGTTTCCCCCTTGTGCCCAGTGATTCCGGGTACACTCCGGACCCACCGCTGCCCTGAACTGGATAAGGGCTACAGACAATGGATGAATGAATGAATCACCCTGGACAGCAGCGAGAAGCCCATGAGCACTTAGCACCACCTTGGCTCTGTATTTGGTTAGTACGTGAGTAAACACTTTGGGACGCCCCTGGTGGCACACCCTGAGAACTGCGGCTTGTGTCTGGGAGCGGAGTAACTTAGAGCTAAAGGTAGGTGAGATTCTGCTGGAGCAGATCTTTCATATTCATGATCCGTTTGAGATGTGCATAATTCAGGAGCGAGAGGGATGTCAGAAACACAAACGGATGAATATTACACGACGTCTGGCTCACGCTGAGGTTCTGGCTGAATAAACACTCGCTGTGGGCGCCTGGGCCTCGTCCTATTTCGCCCTCCGCGGCCACGACGTTATTAAAGCCAGCAGAGAGACGCTTCTCCGAACAGGCCTTTTCAGAAACAAATTATTCAGCCCGCCGGACCATCTGACCCCAGCCAAATTACTTACACGCCGCTTTGTTGTTGATCAGCCGCTGTGTTCCCGCCACTGAAGTGCCCCCCATCGATATCATTTTATATATTTATTTCTCTGTATTTCCTCCTCCTCCTAAGAGAGAGAGAGAGAGAGAGAGAGAGAGAGAGAGAGAGAGAGAATGGAGTAAAGCTGAGCCTTGATTGAGGTCACTAACAGCTTCAATATCGCCAGACCACAATGGAAGCAGACTGCCACTTTAACCACCTCACAGAGTGAGAGAGAGAAAGAGAGAATGGGGGGAACAGAGAGAGGGAGAGAGCTGGGAGTTTTATTGAAGCAGATAAGGGCTTTTAAGAGAAAGAGACGGTGCAGAATGACAGGGTGTGATTGAGATAAGGAGGAGGAGTGGATGGAGAGAGTGAAATAGGGAGAGTGAGAGAGAGAGAGAGCAGAGAAGGTGTTGATGGGAAGACCACAGGGTGAGGACGAGTGTAACTGAGACATTCCACTATACGTCACCGGCTACTTCACTTCAAGTCAGAAAACACGGAATAAAACGAGTCGTTCTGATTCTGCTCCGCTTCTGACGTCAAGTGCAGAGACTTTAGAATGGCCCCGCCCCCTCGTCTGAGTCTGTCCAATCACAGCGCTGGACCCGTGTTTATGTGAGAGCACAAAGACGAGGTTAAACTCAGCAAAACAGACACAACGAGCGCGGAGAAATAAGAGCACTGAGTAAAAACGGAGAAGAAAGAGAACAGAGTGAAAACGGCTAAAAACCAGAGCTTCTGCTCCTCGCTCCTCACTGCTGTGCGCTCGGGGTCGGGGTGAACAGCGAGCGGCTCATTATCATTTAAAGGAACAGGTGCTGAAAGCGGGCGTTCTGAACAAGGGCTGTTTACACAGGGGGAGAACACTGCTGTGGGGCTCGTGGGGTTTGGACCAAAGCGGGTCACAGACGCTTCATTAAGAAACAGAACTGTGTTCCACTGTGGAGACGAGGGGGGTGTGGACCTTTTGTTGGTCATGAACCATTCTCTTGCTGCAACAGATTTTTAATGTCTGTTGAAGATAGATCTACTGCTGGTGGAAGATCTACTGTTTTGTTGGAGGTCTACACTACAGGGAGTAACTCAGCTCCAACTCTGAGTGAATATTGGTGGAAAGCCCAGTGTGTAATGGATCAATTGGAGGATCCTCTGCTGCACTGGTAGAGTCATGTAGATGAGCTGCTACTGTATTGTGGACTGTCTGCACTAGTGGCTGAATGAATATTGGTGCAACATCTGCTCTATAGGAGAGATGATTATTGATGGAACATTGACACTGTGCATTAATAATGAATGTAGATGTCTGTGGTTGAACCCAGGCTCTAAAGCTGTAACCACCGTTAAGGTGCTGTTTATTTTCCTGGTGGAAGGACTGCATCTGGAACATCTGCTTTATTGGTAGAACATCTGCTCGATGTGTGGGGTGATCACTGCTGTAACGTCTGCTGTCTGTGTCAGGGCTTTGGAGTAAAATCTCTTTTAATGGTGTTTCCTCAGTTGGTGTTTGTTAATATTCTGTTACTGGGAGGTTTTCTGGTGGAGTGTCTGCTGCTGACGGGACATCTACAGTCCTCTAAAGGTGGAATGATTATCGGTGGGATGTATTCTCTAAAGGTGGAATGATTATCGGTGGGATGTATTCTCTAAAGGTGGAATGATTATCGGTGGGATGTATTCTCTAAAGGTGGAATGATTATTGGTGGGTTGTATTCTCTAAAGGTGGAATGATTATTGGTGGGTTGTATTCTCTAAAGGTGGAATGATTATCGGTGGGATGTATTCTCTAAAGGTGGAATGATTATTGGTGGGTTGTATTCTCTAAAGGTGGAATGATTATCGGTGGGATGTATTCTCTAAAGGTGGAATGATTATTGGTGGGTTGTATTCTCTAAAGGTGGAATGATTATCGGTGGGATGTATTCTCTAAAGGTGGAATGATTATTGGTGGGTTGTATTCTCTAAAGGTGGAATGATTATCGGTGGGATGTATTCTCTAAAGGTGGAATGATTATTGGTGGGTTGTATTCTCTAAAGGTGGAATGATTATCGGTGGGATGTATTCTCTAAAGGTGGAATGATTATTGGTGGGTTGTATTCTCTAAAGGTGGAATGATTATCGGTGGGATGTATTCTCTAAAGGTGGAATGATTATTGGTGGGTTGTATTCTCTAAATGTGGAATGATTATTGGTGGGATGTATTCTCTAAAGGTGGAATGATTATTGGTGGGATGTATTCTCTAAAGGTGGAATGATCATTGGTGGGATGTATTCTCTAAAGGTGGAATGATTATTGGTGGGATGTATTCTCTAAAGGTGGAATGATTATTGGTGGGATATATTCTCTAAAGGTGGAATGATCATTGGTGGGATGTATTCTCTAAAGGTGGAATGATCATTGGTGGGATGTATTCTCTAAAGGTGGAATGATCATTGGTGGGATGTATTCTCTAAAGGTGGAATGATCATTGGTGGGATGTATTCTCTAAAGGTGGAATGATCATTGGTGGGATTTATTCTCTAAAGGTGGAATGATTATCGGGGGGATATATTCTCTAAAGGTGGAATGATTATTGGTGGGATGTATTCTCTAAAGGTGGAATGATTATTGGTGGGATGTATTCTCTAAAGGTGGAATGATCATTGGTGGGATGTATTCTCTAAAGGTGGAATGATTATTGGTGGGATGTATTCTCTAAAGGTGGAATGATTATTGGTGCGATGTCTACTCTAAAGGTGGACTGATTATTGGTGTGTTATATTCTCCAAAGGTGGAATGATTATTGGTGGGATGTATTCTCTAAAGGTGAAATGAATGCTGGAATATCTTCTCTGGAGATCATCTTGTGTAGTGTAATATCTGTACTATCCACTGTTCTGGCTGTGGAATATTTACCCCCTGATATATGGTACAGTCCACTGATGGGACACATTTCGGTGAGCTGTTTACTGTCGAGTGTCTGGGCTGATGAGGGCCAGGGAGAGGGTGACAGTTCTATAATAGTTTCCCCAGCTGTCGCCCAGGAGCTTGGGCTTTCTAATCGTTTTCTGGAATCCCATCTGAGGCGAGAGCATGTGGAGGTAGGTGTAGATGGAAGAGCGGAGGGAGGGCAAGGGGGAGGGCTGGGAGAGCTGGAGCAGGGCCAGGCTGGGTGATAGCACTGAGGGAATGGTCCTCCTATCGGAGAGAGTGCCATTTATCCTCCAGCAGCGGCGATTCAACACCTCTCGCCCAGACGAGCACTTTCCAAAAGGCCCCGGTTCGGTCTGATAACAGCCCACAGAGCTGCGCTAATGGAGCCCTGTGTCAGCTCTTTCACAAGCGCTCTATCAGCCGGATAAGTGCAGCGTAACCTGTATATTTAGGACGCTTTGCTGGTAAATGGTTTGTTTTCACTGGTGGGAAGCTCTACACGGCTTCAACACAAAAACCGCACAGCGAGCGAGGAGCGGGCCGCTGCTGTTTTACTCCAAGAGAAAACAGCCTCCTCTTTTCGTGTGTGTTTTTCTCGCCGTTTTTTGTTCTTAAACAAAGGTTGAGGATGGTGCACTGAGACACCATTACTGTCTGTTTTATTCCTTGGCCTGCGACTGTGGGAAAGTCAAGCGTTTTTGCAGAAGGCATCACAGCGAAAATTGAATCGTAGCGCCCCGACGGCCAATTATTTTGTCAGAAAGCACCTTACATCACCAAGCCACCAATTTCTGCTCTCGGCAGATTGTTAGACTCTGCTTTTCCTGGAGATGGAGAGGATCTTGGAGAATCAGCATGGTGCCAGAGAGATAAATAAATAAATAAGTAGACAAATGAATAAGTAAATAAATAAATAAATAAATAACAGCCCCCTCTCTGCTTGTTATTCTGTGATTGCCAGATAAGTTCACATACCACCACACTCCCTGTAAACGCGATTCCAGCAGTCCTGGCTCCGAACGATGCGTGCCACTGTAATTAGTCGCTCTCTCAGTCCCCGCGAGACTCAGTCTCACAGCACGCTGTGTTTTTTCTTTCTGCACCAAGTCGAAAACCTCCAGAGCTTCTTCTGATTTATTGATGTTTCTCCCACGACTTTATTCTCCCACTGTATTAACATATGTGAGAATATCCGTCTCCACCCAGGTGCCACATCAAAACACCCAGAATAAGTCCCCCCCAAAAACACAGAAAAGTAAACAGGAAACAGGCGCAGAAACAGAACAGCTCCAGATGTCTACGGCACAGCTCCTGTAAACCCGGCTCAACCGCGGCCAGACCTGAATAAACACGGCAGCCGCGGCTGTTCTGCCACTGGGAAGGTGCTGAGTGAGGAATGAGCGCTGGATCAGCTTCGTTTAACAAAGTTTAAAGTGCACAGATCTGGTTTCTCACTCCTTCTTGAACCAACGTCTCAGACAAGCTCCTATTTCCCTCCCTGGCCATTCTCAGTCCATCAGACCGGACCGGACCGTACCTAACACTCAGCGAGGGAAGGAGTACTGTGGTACATTAAAGGCTGATTTATGGTTCTGCGTTTACACGTGAGCGCCCTATACTGTTGTACTGTTTTACTTGTGCGTCGGGGTCTGGATCACTCTGTAATTACACCCCCACAGCACCAGGGCTGAATCTCAAATATCCTTCTCCAGTCCAGTGCACAGTGTAGTGGTGCGGTTGTGTGAGTTTATAATCTTCAAACGCATCACAGTTTCACCATGTGTTTTGTTTGTTTGTTTGTTTTTATTCCTTTTTATTCGTTCTCTGACGACCGATGTGTATATTTCTGGACTTCCTGGGTTCAGCCTGATCCCTGTTTTCCCGAATGTAGACCAATCACAGTCGCTGTGGTCTGTGTTGACACGATGCGTAGTCACATTTCTGAGGAGGTGTGCGTCGGGCGACAGGTTTGTGTCGACATGGGACCCATGCCTTAGTCAATGCAAAGCCATACATTCTTCAGACTGTTGGAGAATGATGTAGATGTTTCTAAACACCACCTTTTAGAGGAAGGTTCTATACGGCACCAAATCGGCTCCAACCAAGTAAAAGTATGTGTATTTTTACAGATGCTGATACTCACTTAGAATTATCCCCCCGCAGGCCGCTTGGCTTCGGTGGCCACAACTAAGACTATAAAAATAAAGAGGAAAAGTTTAATGACTGGAATCGTTGTTAATTTTGTCGTCTGTTTGATTCAGCGGGACTTGGATTTGATTCAAATTGATTCTTTAAAAAGAGTCGACTCAAAAGAAATGCCCCGTTACTCAGAGTGTGTTCTTGTGTTTTCTTACGTTCTCCTGTTTTCTCCTGACGTCACCTTCCACTGCTGAAGTTAGGCTCCGATTCTCAGGAACACAAATGGTTAAAGTCCCCGGATGATGTTCTGGCTCCACCCAGAATAACCAGGACGCATCGGTTCGTGACTCACGTGGCCACCAGGTTTGCACTGCGGCCCGATTTGGTCAGAACACCACGTGTGTGTAACCCTTTCCTGGCAGCTCCCTTTGGTTTGATCGGGGTGTGTCCCACTCTGTTATTCGTGGTGTTTTGTTGAAACAGAAGAAAACCTCCTCATATCTGCACTGATATCTTCAGCTGTAAATAAACACCCAGCTCCACAGCTGCTCCACTTTAAACTGTAAAAGCGCAGTGAGGAACGGTGAAGTCGTGTCTGTGTTTGTTTAAAGTTACTCACTCTTCAAGATAAAGCTCCCCTCTTCGCCGCTACGAGCTCCGTATCAATCAGGTACCCACACCTCTCCAGCGGCATCGACCTGAAAATCCCATCATGCACTGCGGCATCACGAGATGTGAAGAAACGTCTAAAGAACGTTCTTCGGAGAAAAGAGTCGACTCAAAGGGCATTATTTCTCCGCATCACTTCTGTGACTGCGACGAGTGTCTGAGCTCAAAGACAGTCACCAAACACTGTAACAACGACATTAACTCATTCATTCATTCATTCATTCATTCGTGTTCTGTCCCAGTCAGGGTCTGAAGCCCACCTGGACGCACTGGGCACGAGGCAGGAACGCACCCAGGGCACGGCTCCATCGCAGAGCATCACTGTGACAAAGTGCCAAAGAAATTAAATATTTCATAAAGAAAGACCACAAACACACACTTCCTGCCCCCGGGGGACTGGTCCCGTCCCGTAATAAACCCCCCATCCGTCACAGAGAGCCACTTCTTCAGAAAAATGTCGCCTCAGCAAACTTCGACAGGCTTTTAAAGCTTGTTTTGTCATTTCTCCTCTTCTGCAAAATTAAAATAAACCCCAGTGACACAAAATGACATGCATTATTAAACTCTGTGTCCCTCCTTTAATGGAACAAAGTGGCGTCCCGTCTCCCTCCCCCGCTCCTCTCGTGCTTTAAGAGCAGACAATGATGAGAAAGAAAAGCCTTCAACAGGTTCCCGAAGAAAAGGTCCCGGAAAAAGAAAGGAATGATCCTCAGTCTTCCCCCTGAATCAGCGCCTTCCCGACTCCATTAGAGCTCCGTTTATAGAAGAGAGCGGACGCGGGAGACGCTTCCAAACTCTCACAAACTTCCAGCTGCTCCTGACCTCTCCCTCTCTCCCTCCATCCGTGAACTCAGAGCTCAACTTTTTCAGGAAGAGCATCTGTTTGTTTTTACATCGTTTCCGAGGTCAAACACCTCTCTCCGTCTGAACTGAGGGCGTGAATCAGGAGTGTGTTCCTCTCTTCTCCTGGGAATACTACACACTGGAACACAGCGGTGAGGATCTGATGGAGTTCAGCCTCACAGTGATCGGAGTGTGATTTGGGTTGGTTTTTTAAATGTGTTTATTTATCATTTTATTCATTTATAATTATTTTATTAGTGCGGCACGGTGGCACAGCAGGTAGTGTCGCAGTTACACAGCTCCAGGGTCCTGGAGATTGTGGGTTTGATTCCCGCTCCGGGTGACTGTCTGTGAGGAGTGTGGTGTGTTCTCCCTGTGTCTGCATGGGTTTCCTCCGGGTGACTGTCTGTGAGGAGTGTGGTGTGTTCTCTCTGTGTCTGCGTGGGTTTCCTCCGGGTGACTGTCTGTGAGGAGTGTGGTGTGTTCTCCCTGTGTCTGCGTGGGTTTCCTCCGGGTGACTGTCTGTCAGGAGTGTGGTGTGTTCTCCCTGTGTCTGCGTGGGTTTCCTCCGGGTGACTGTCTGTGAGGAGTGTGGTGTGTTCTCTCTGTGTCTGCGTGGGTTTCCTCCGGGTGACTGTCTGTGAGGAGTGTGGTGTGTTCTCCCTGTGTCTGCGTGGGTTTCCTCCGGGTGACTGTCTGTGAGGAGTGTGGTGTGTTCTCCCTGTGTCTGCGTGGGTTTCCTCCGGGTGACTGTCTGTGAGGAGTGTGGTGTGTTCTCCCTGTGTCTGCGTGGGTTTCCTCCGGGTGACTGTCTGTGAGGAGTGTGTGTAGGTGGATTGGCGACTCAAAAGTGTCTGTAGGTGTGAGTGAATGTGTGAGTGTGTGTTGCCCTGTGAAGGACTGGCACCCCCTCCAGGGTGTATTCCTGCCTTGCGCCCAATGATTCCAGGTAGGCTCTGGACCCACCGTGACCCTGAACTGGATAAGGGTTACAGATAATGAATGAATGAATTATATTATTATTTTATTTGGTTATTTTTTTAGTGCTTTGGCAACATTAACTCACACAGCTCTTACTGCTCTGTTCTCTTTCTTCTCCGTTTTTACTCAGAGTTTAACCTCGTCTTTGAACTCTCACATAAACACAGGCCCTGCGCTGTGATTGGACAGACTCAGACGAGGGGGCGGGGCCATTCTAAAGTCTCTGCTCTTGACGTCAGAAGCGGAGCAGCTGTTTTATCTCACGGTTTCAGAGCTGTGTTTGTGGGAGACTCCTAGCTCCTACAACATTAATGTCCAGTTTTTTTAGTGGGTGAAATACTAAAGATGAAGTATTCAGCTCTACACACACCCCTTGTATAAAGTCCACAGAAACACATGTGTTCAATAAACTGACCACGTACTAGGTGTTTAGTTCAGGTTTAAAAACTAGCACTTTTTGGGTGATTACATGTTGATTTTAGAAAACACACGTTAGAGCACAGGCCAAAAAACCTCTGGACAGATGAAACCTACACTGTGTATTGATCATGGGTTCAGAGGGTGGCCAGATGTCCTCTTTTCCCTGGACCTGTCCTCTTTTTGGGGAACTGTAGGTTTCGAATCCCCGTCCCAATTCTCGCCCTGATCCCTAAGGCCATCCTTGAAGTGTGCACTTTGATGAAGAGTGAATAACTGAGGTGTGAGGGTTCTGAAGGGGTCAAAAAGTCGAGAGCAGAATTGGGCTGAGCTTTGCCTTGCGTCCCTTCAGCTGTGAACATCACCACGCCCTAAACACCCTTTCACCACGCGCCGTGATTCTAAAGTCTCTGCACAGAGCGGCTGGTTTTATCCCGTGTTTCTGACTCGGGCAGCGCACAGAAGACTGACGGGGATCTTGTTTCACAGTGTGTGTGTTGGTGGGCTGTGGAAGGAGCTCGTGTGTGTTACTGTGAGTGAAGGCTGAGTTGGGAACGCTGGCCCGAAGCTCTGGAGCCACAGTGACAGATTGGGAATGAGTTTTAAAGTCACGTCGCAGTGTTTGGAGCTATTTTTGGGGAACGACGAGTGCGTGACTGAGAGTCCTGGAGTTCCGATCTGGAGTCCGTCAGAATAGAAGTCTCTCAGCAGAGTAAGAGTCCATTAAAGACATATATTCAGGGTTTAAACACGAGTCTTAGCCGTTCGCCTCCATTCAGCTCAAGGACGAGGGTCTAATGCGGCCGTCGGCGTCAGAGCCGTGCTCGGCTGTTATTGATATTTAACCTTGACGCTTCGCTGACTGTCGCTTCGGCTGCGTACCTTTTCATCCTGAGGTTAAGAGTTTATTTAAGTGTGTGATACTGAGAAAAGGAACCACTCTCACACATCAAGAGCAGTTCATACAGTTCACACACACACACACACACACACAAACACACACACACACACACACACACTTAGAGTCTTCTCCACATTCTGAAGCAGTGATAACACTGACACCTAGTGGCCTGGCTGTATCCTTCTGTACGAATCTACACTGTGTAAATGATTCTAAAAAAAAAAACATACACACACTTTTTTTATTTGTTCCTCCTTCTCTTCAGCTCCACATCCTTTCAGACCCACAGCAGTCAGCTGTTCTTCTCTCTTTGTGTGAGAGTGTTTGTGTGTATATATGTGTGTGTGTAGATGTAACTCTGTGTGTGTGTGTGTGTGTGTGTGTAGATGTAACTCTGTGTGCGTGTGTGTGTGTGTGTGTGTAGATGTAACTCTGTGTGTGTGTGTGTGTGTAGATGTAACTCTGTGTGTGTGTGTAGATGTAACTCAGATTTCGTGTGTGTGTAGATGCAACTCTGTGTGGGTATGTGTGTGTGTGTGTGTGTTGGGGGGGGGGGGGGGGAGTGAAGACACAGCACTTTCACCTCCCTCAGCATTCACAGCTGAAGTAAGAGCGTTTGTGTGTGTGTATGTGTTGTGTGTGTGTGTGTGTGTGTGTGTGTGTGTGTGTGTGTGTTCACTACGATGGATGGTGTAATTGCTTTAGCTGAGTCCAAAGTCATTGTGATGATTTGTTTACAGAGTGTGAGTGGGCGGGGCTAAACGGCCATAGGTCTTATAGGGAAAATATTCCATAGATATCTGACATCACAAAACCAGTGAAAAGAAAACAGGCTGGTTTGGGTGTGAGTGTAAAAACTACATTTATAACATTTTCACTTAATATTTATTTTACTTTTAAAAATAGGAAGTTTCTATGATAAAAGTCCTGACTTGTATTTTAAACTCAGACGTTCTAAAAGAGCAGTGTATATTTATTATATATTTAAACTTTACTGTGTGAAGAGGGAAATTAATCTCTGTCTGTGATTAAACATCAGGTGAATAATTTGACACTTGACTGCATTTAACTTCATAAAAGCCCTCGTCAAAAATTACATTTTAATAAAATTAAATCATCATCGATAAAGGATCCAGACGCTTCATATCAGCGACTCTCTGGAACTTTTATTGTATAAAATTTCATAAAATAATAAAATAATATAAACTTTATCAGGATAATTATAATTTATATGTTTTTTAATCAGTTTAATCTGCTTCTCTCAACAGCCAGGACTCATTACAGTAACATTATACATAATTACATTAAATTAAAATTAAATTAAATATTAAATTATACAAAAACATATTGTCATACAACTGAATAAAAAAAAACATGAAAAAAACAGACATCACTCAAAACAGAACACAGAGAGAGAGAGACAGAGAGAGAGAATGAGAGATACAGATAGAGAGAGAGAGAGAATGAGAGAGACAGAGAGAGAGAATGAGAGAGAGAGAGAGAGAGAGAATGAGAGAGACAGAGAGAGAATGAGAGAGAGAGAGAGAGAATAGAGAGAGAGAATGAGAGACAGAGAGAGAGAATGAGAGAGACAGAGAGAGAGAATGAAAGAGACAGAGAGAGAGAGAGAGAGAGAGAGAGAGAGAGACAGAGAGAGAGAATGAGAGACAGAGAGAGAGAATGAGAGAGACAGAGAGAGAATGAGAGAGACAGAGAGAGAGAGAGACAGAGAGAGAGAGAGAGAGAAAGAGACAGAGAGAATGAGAGACAGAGAGAGAGAATAGAGAGAGAGAATGAGAGAGACAGAGAGAGAATGAGAGAGACAGTGAGAGAGAGAGAATGAGAGATACAGATAGAGAGAGAATGAGAGAGACAGAGAGAGAGAATGAGAGAGAGAGAATGAGAGACAGAGAGAGAGAATGAGAGAGAGAGAGAGAGACAGAGAGAGACAGAGAGAGAGAGAGAGTTGTGGAGTGGGGTAGCTGTTAAATCTGGGACGTGGTCTCCGTGCACTGAGCCGATGTGTTTCACACCACTGTGAGAATGTGCGGCTGTTTGTTTACTCACCCCTCCATTAGCTTCCCGTGGCTAATCTCCCCCAATATCAAGCCTGAGCGCCTAGTGAGGAATTAGCAGCGGCTAGCGCCAGGCTAGTGAAGGAGGGTCTGTTTTATAGATGCAGAGCACAGAGCTGAGGAGTCACTGCAGGAAGATTTATACTGACCCATCACTCCAGAAAGGCAAGGGCACACCAAGAGGTAACACCCACCACACACCCTCCGCGCCCCTCAGCGTCCAACCACAGCTACGCTGACTTTGGGGCCTACGACCTTGAAACTATGAGCGTGAAACTATGAACATGTCACCCCTCTTCTCCTCTCTTCTCCAGCGGTCAGGACCCCCACAGAGCAGGTGTGATGTGGTGGTGGATCATTCTCAGCGCTGCAGTGACACTGACGTGGTGGTGGTGTGTTAGTGTGTGTTGTGCTGGTGTAGAGTGGATCAGACACAGCAGTGCTGCTGGAGTTTTTTTACTCACTGAGAGGTGAAAGGGTGAGTGATGTAAAGCTACAGAAGAAGAGTACAGAGCGATGTTACTGCAGCAGTGTGGTGTGTGATTGTTTGGGCGTTTGGTGGAACATTGACCGTCGTTAATTGCCTTCATTTATTTTGTTGTTTTTTTCTTGTGAGCCGGATCCATGAAGCTGAAAACGGAAAAAACAAATCCATCGGAAACGGCCGGGAAACAGCAACACGGCAACAAATGTCTTTCACTTTGGTGTAATTGCCTCTGTATTGATGAATGAACCGAGCAGCTCAGCTGTGGACAACGCTCCGTAACGTTTCAGACATTAAACATTAACAATGTCACACAGCTTCGACCTTGAGGCTCTGATTTACTGCTCATTACTCAGTGATTCATTCATTCATTCATCTTCTGTAAGTGCTTTATCCTCATCAGAGTCGCAGTGGGTCCGGAGACTGCCCTGAATCACAGGAAACAAGGCAGGAGCACCCCCTGAACACAGCATCACACACTCACCCTCTCACTCATGCACTCAACTCTGGTGCTCTGAACCGGAGCACCCGGAGGGAACCCACGCAGACACAGGGAGAACACACCACACTACTCACAGACAGTCACCCGGAGGGAACCCACGCAGACACAGGGAGAACACACCACACTCCTCACAGACAGTCACCCGGAGGAAACCCACGCAGACACAGGGAGAACACACCACACTCCTCACAGACAGTCACCTGGGGGAAACCCACACAGACACAGGGAGAACACACCACACTCCTCACAGACAGTCACCCGGAGGAAACCCACACAGACACAGAGAGAACACACCACACTCCTCACAGACAGTCACCCGGAGGAAACCCACACAGACACAGAGAGAACACACCACACTCCTCACAGACAGTCACTCGGAGGAAACACACGCAGACACAGAGAGAACACACCACACTCCTCACAGACAGTCACCCGGAGGAAACCCACGCAGACACAGGGAGAACACACCACACTCCTCACAGACAGTCACCCGGAAGAAACCCACGCAGACACAGAGAGAACACACCACACTCCTCACAGACAGTCACCCGGAGGAAACCCACAGACACAGAGATAACACACCACACTCCTCACAGACAGTCACTCGGAGGAGAGGATCCATCCAGAACCCCGAGCCCCTGCAGCTGTGGGACAGCGCCACCTTGCTGTTCGCGGACGCTGAGCGGAGTCTCCGTGTGTTTACTCTCAGACGGAAAAGGATACATTTTCTTCTCCATGACATTCAAACCAAGTCCAGAATAAATGTCAAATTTGCATCAGCTCCACTGAGGCTCGGCGTGGAACCACAGAGAACCGAGGCCTCGTGTCTCTTATCTACACGGAGAGGAGCTCCTTCAGCAGAAGAGCACCGCAGAAAGTAAGGTCACACACACACACACACACACACACACAATGCATATCCAAAAGCTGCTAGACCCCCACTGAGATGTATCCAGAGGAATCACACACACACACAGACACCCTCTACTGACACTCACTGGCCACTTTATCAGAAACACCCCCCTTTACTGACACTCACTGGCCACTTTATCAGAAACACCCCCCTCTATTGACACTCACTGGCCACTTTATCAGAAACACCCCCCTCTACTGACACTCACTGGCCACTTTATCAGAAACACCCCCTTCTACTGACACTCACTGGCCACTTTATCAGAAACACCCCCCTCTACTGACACTCACTGGCCACTTTATCAGAAACACCCCCCTCTACTGACACTCACTGGCCACTTTATCAGAAACACCCCCCTCTACTGACACTCACTGGCCACTTTATCAGAAACACCCCCCTTTACTGACACTCACTGGCCACTTTATCAGAAACACCCCCCCTCTACTGACACTCACTGGCCACTTTATCAGAAACACCCCCCTCTACTGACACTCACTGGCCACTTTATCAGAAACACCCCCCCTCTACTGACACTCACTGGCCACTTTATCAGAAACACCCCTCCTCTACTGACACTCACTGGCCACTTTATCAGAAACACCCCCCCTCTACTGACACTCACTGGCCACTTTATCAGAAACACCCCCCCTCTACTGACACTCACTGGCCACTTTATCAGAAACACCCCCCTCTACTGACACTCACTGGCCACTTTATCAGAAACACCCCCCCTCTACTGACACTCACTGGCCACTTTATCAGAAACACCCCTCCTCTACTGACACTCACTGGCCACTTTATCAGAAACACCCGCCTCTATTGACACTCACTGGTGTGTTGATGTTGTGTTGATCAGTGAAGTCCCTCAGTGTGAGTTCTGTGGTGAAGGACAGGGTCTGGATCAGGGTTCCATTAAACATTCAGACGCCCCTCAGTTCCAGCGCAGACCGTGATTTATGTTTCCACCTTTTAATTTCAATTACGCTCCTGTTTAGCTGCAGCCAGAGAGAAAACTCTATTACATCCCACAACACACTCGCAACCAGCTAATACACCCCCTCCACACACACACACACACACATAAAACAATTACACATTACGTTACATTACTCCTGAAAGTAAGCTTTATTTCATAAGCTAAATTCTCCATGGTGATGTTAGAGCAGACAGGATAAAGAAAAATGAGAGAGAGAGAGAGAAAGAGAGAAACAAGAACAAGAGAGAGAGTAACGAGAAAAGGAGAGAGAAACAAGAAATGAGAGAGAAACAGAGAGAAATGTTAAAATAAAAAAAAAACTAAAAACTTAAAGAACAGTCTTCGGCACACAGCTGATCTCGGTTCCATTAAGTTTCACACACACTGAGGAAAATTTTATTGCTCATTGGTTGCTCAGTATGGCTCAGGAGACACAATGGTGATTCTCGTAAAATTCCTTAGGAGAAAAACAATGATAAGAAGGAAATATGAGACACAGGTGAGACATAAAGGAGAGATAAGTTAGGGTTTAGCTCCTCTGGCAAATCTGAGCACAGTTTGTGACTTTACTGAGATCTCAAATAAAACACCAGAGGGGACACCTGTGAGACACTGAGGTGTTTATCTCAGGAGAAACATTTGAGCAGCAGGAGACTTATTCTAAAGTTGCATTGGTTTTTCTGTCTGATCTCGTTGTTCAGGAGAAACTACAGAGACGTTAAGGAGATCTCATTTTTAAATTTTTTTCTTCTGGGACGTCACACTCATCACACACGCGTCTCACTCACAGACTCAGACTCAGACCAGCGAGTGGACAGAGTTAGTGTGCTCCTTATTCACCTGTTTCTCATTTGAATTTGTCACTCCACCTTAAATAGTGAACCAGAAGGTAACCGCCGCCCCATTTAAGGTGGAACTAAATTTCGAGAAACTGCAAATAACAGCTTTTTATTTTTTCTTCTCCACGGCTCCGAGAGAAACACCCATGGAGTTCACTCACACTGTGTATATCTGTGTTCGTATGAGAAACTGTTAAAAATATGTATTTACACACACACAAACACACAAACACACACACACACACCCCTTACTTACCCCCACAACAGTTAAGCACAAACGCCCACCTGTTCTGGTTGAGACCGTACCTGTGGTCTCCAGCACAGAGACGTCAGCAGCGGACCCTGTGAGTGCTGTACGCTGCGAGGTGGAGTTAGACCTCCACGGACGGGACCGGTTCCTCCAAGGACTCCGGACTGGACTGAGATCAGAGGAATCTGGCGCCGAGTCGAGACCTGGAGCTGGGTTCTGTTCCTCAGACGGTTCCTGAACAGAGTCTGAGAGAGGACAGTGTCGATAGGGAACACCGCTGCAGGGGTTAGGGAGGGGGTCTGGGTCAGAGGATCATCCCCAGGTTAGAGGCCAGGCGATACCACAGGCCACCAGCAGGGGGCCAAGGTGACACACTAGAAGAGCAGGCGAGCTCTCAGAACTCCGATACCCAGACTCCCCAGCACTAATCACAGCAATCAGTGCTGACTGGGGGCACCTGCTGGAACCCTGTATAAAGACCCTCCAAACTTTTTTGGCTTTTCAGAGGTGTGACTGGTGCATTGTTTCAGAAAAGAAAAGAGACACAACGTAAAGAGGACTAACAAAATGTGTTAAAAAGAAAAACAAGAAGAAAAAGAAGCCAAAAGAAAGTAGAAAAATAGAAACTAAACAAAAGAGAGAAAAGATCTGGGGTAAAAACAAAGAAGAAAAAAATCTAAAAAAAAATGAGAGATCAGAAAGAAACAAAGAAGAAAAGAATATAGAAATTTGAAAAGATCTGAAAAAAAAGTCCTAAAAAAGAGAAAAGAAATGAGAAAAAAATCAAAAGAGAAAGAGAAAAAACACAGCTCCAAAGAAAAATAAAAAGTCAAAAGTGAAGTGTTGGAGGCTAAGAGCTGATTTTTTTTATTGTTGTTGCTGCTTGTTTGTTGGTGGTGGTTCTGGTTCTGGTTCAGATGCAGCTCACGGCTGGAAAACACTTTTCACAAAAACGTCATTCACTTCTGTAGATCATTAGAGTATATCTACATTTATTTGGGCTTCAACTCTCTCAGTAAAGCACTTCTCACTGGGTTCTCACTGTTCTCCAACCACACGTTCCACACACACAGAGAACCTAGGGTCAGGTGAGCATCACACACACACACACATTCTCCATCTTCTCCCACTCCTCCGTGGTCCAGACACTTTCTCCTGACCGTTCACTTGCTTCCTGAAATATCCCTCAGAGAAGAAAGGGCACATAAACAGGATTCATTAACTGTGTTTAATTACACACTGACCACTGACCATTAATCACCTTCTGTAGCCACCAGCGAGTCCCCAGCTCACACCCAGCTTTCCTCTTCGCCGCAGTCACAGTGTCTGCTCTTCAGGGAAGGACTTACACCGCATGTCAGACCATTGCTGTGAAGATTTGATGGCATTCAGACAGGTAAGATCAGTAAGATCAGGTGCTGATGTTTTGTTGCTTTTGCTCTAATCGGCTCGGCTCGTCTCACTTAAAGCTTGTCGCTTTTCCACTGGCGGGGCTCCCCCCACGAAATGGACCCAGTGACTTCACAAACCCCGCCTCTAACAGGAATCACTGGCTTTTCAAAAACCACAGCAGCGTTAAAGTTAGGCGCTGTTTACTCGTGGTGTATCGCGTGTTGTTTGTTTGTTGTTGTTGTTGTTTGGACTGAACACGGCTCCGCCCCCTGTTCTCTCAGATCAGTTACTTGTTGCACATGCGGCTTTCACTGGACATTTTTGTCGGCCACTGACCCCAGGAGCTTTTAAACCTCTTCAAAACGCCTCGAGGTGAAGTTACGAGCTGCTGCTGTAACTTTAGAGATTTTACGAGCGGCGGTTTGCGCTGGATTTGAATGAGCTCTGCATTTCCTGGTGATTGAAGGGTTTCTGGCCAATCAGAGCTCTGCAGGGTTTACACCTCACCATTTAGTACCTACTCAAGTCGTGTAGGTTCTGTGAAGTGGAAAAACACCATTAGAGGATTAGTTCTGGATCATTCACACCACTAAACACATCAGTGCTCTGAGATTTTATACCACTCCGACGGGCATGGTGAGGTTAGGCTCATGTGCAGCTGCTCCGGGTCATCCTGTTAATGTCCCACTCTAGAGACACTGTGCACTTTGGAGTCACTGAGCGTGTTTTATTTGGACATACAACGTTTTAGAAACAACTGAGCAGAAATTAGCATAATAGAGCAGCTTGTTTGTTGTGGATCTGGCTTTTGACCTGTAGACCTCACTCCTACACTTGCACACTACATCTAGTATTACGTAGACCAGGGTTTCTCCACCTGTTTAGCCATGAAGCACCCTCTTGTGGTCAGCAGACCCATCCTCCGGACTGATTAAAAATTTCTTTGCAACACCTCCTTTCAGAAATGAGAATCACAGCCTTTAAAAGTCCAGTGCTTGGCATTTATAGGTAGAAGCCTGTTGCAGTAGGATGCCACAGTGGTCAAATGACCAGCTCTCGGCGCTAAATATCAACATCTCACTTTGGACAATGGACTTTTAAAGGAACACTACATAGTATTTTTTTGTTACAATTCCAGCTTCCAAATTCTGTCAAAGTCTGTCAATGCTACTCCAGGCTCAGCACTGTAGAGACCGCACTATGTAACTTGGAGGGTAGAAAAATTCCAGAGAACCCTTGATTTGGAACATTCTCCACTGACACTACTTTATATGCTGACAGCTGTAACACTGACACCTAGTGGCCTGGAGATAAGATCAGGTGAACTAAACTGGTTTCAGCATGGCAGCCCCCGTGTGGACGACCCACTCTATGGTTCATTCAGAGACGGAATGGTTTTGTTTGTTTGCTAAAGTTTGGTCGGTGGAAACTACTGACCACTTCTTTAAAGCTCTGAATGAACCTGAAGTAATCAAACATCAGGTGTGTGTGTGTGTGTTTATCACAGTATTCTATTTCTGCGCTGCAGATTGCATGGTGGGTGGACCGACGGATGGATGGGGGGATGATGAAATGGCAGAAAAGCAGTGGAGGAAAATGGGTCAGACTCAGTGGGTTCCCTGCTTCATTCTGCGACGTGTCGTCGCTCCAACTCCGCAACCCGAGAAAACCCAACCACACACTCACCTCAGGCCTCGACCCGGTTCTGTCCCAAACCCAAACAAATAAAGACCTGTTTATCCACAAACACATGCTGCAGTCAAACATTTCCCTGTTGTTTTTAAACATAATTAACATATTAATAATTTAACTATAATTTTACTGCATTCTTTAAATCTATACTTTATTCATTCATTCATTCATTCATTTAAAAATTATATTTCTCAAACCTTTCTAATTAATAGAACATTTTCTTTTTTATTTCTCATTTTCTCAGAGGTTTATCCAATAATTTTAGATATTTTTTAGAAACGTAGAGCTGTTCCTAAAGAATCAATAACAGAGCTTCCTTTAAACATTTTGTAATTTATTCTGAGCTCATGCTTAAACACCACAGGCTGAGACTTTTATTGTGTAGAAGTGGAGAGATGAACAGGAGGGAAAGAGGAATGGAGAGAAGGAGGGAGTGACTGTTGTTTTCTGTTTAACTCAAATACTCTGCTCTGCGTCTGATCTGTAAACGTTAATGAAATATCTCTCTCTCTCTCTGTGTGTGTGTGTCTGTCTGTCTGTCTGTGTGTGTCTGTGTTTGTCTGTGTGTCTGTCTGTCTGTCTGTGTCTGTCCCTCTGTCTGTCTGTCTGTCTGTGTGTGTCTGTGTTTGTCTGTGTGTCTGTACTCACGGGGACAAAAATGGTTTTCTAGGCCTCTGTTCAAATTGTTTTCAGCAGCTAAAGGGTTAAGTCTCCTGCGTCTCCGTAGCGTCATTAGCATTGAGCCGGCGTCCCCACAGCTCTCCCCCGTCTCTGCCTCACCTCCGTCCAGCTCCAATTTGTTCTTCTTTTATTCCTCCTCAGAGCTCCAAATAAGAGACTGTGTGTGTGTGTGTGTGTGTGTGTGTGTGTGTGTGTGTGTGTGTGTGTGTGTGAGAGAGAGAGAGAGAGAGAGAGAGAGAGAAAGTTCAGAGGACAGCCCTGGAGGCTTTGTTATTTTAGCACTAGCTCAAATCCTCTCACAGACAGAATTAATTTTATCAGCTGTATATTAAACTCCAGCGCTCAAACACAGCTGTGTCTGTCGGCACTGGGGCGATCTGAGGAGGGCGCTACTGCCACCATCCTCCACAGCAGCCTGTCACTCACGGACAAGGACGAGAAAGTCAGAGAGAAGCCAGCGGAGCGGATAATTGAGACGGAATTCCCACTTCCCGGACAGAAAGCTGAAGGGAAGCTACAGGATTCAGACGGAAATGGCACAGCGTGGGATTCAGGGAATTTAAGAAGACAAAGGGCCTCAGAGAGAACGCTGACTTGGTTCCAACACGTGATCGGCGCAGCGATATGAGGGATATTCCTGTCTTCCTACCATTCCCAGGACATAGTCAGTATAGTACATATGAGCAGTCCACTCCTCCACCAGGTGAATCAGGTCCTGGTTCTGGAAGCGGGTTCTTGTTTAGTGGCTGTTCTCTCATGGTTCAGAGCGAGTCGAGTAGGGACTAAACCGTGGCGTGTAAACCTTGCAGAGCGCTGATCGTCCAGAGAGAGTCGTCACTCTACGCCACGCAACGCAGACGACCAGCACCAACTCTCCATCTGTAAAATCTCCAGAGGAGCTGTGTGTTAACGTTCGTCCCGGACATTACCACGACTTTATCCTCCTCGTGCCCTGGTAAAGACTCCAGATGAAGTCAGAGTCAGCGCATGTGAGAACGGAGCGGGAAATATTCCGGAGTGTCTCCAGCACACGCTGCACAGGCTCCGCCCCCACGCGTACAACACGTGTTTCATTCCCCACTGCGAGAGCACGTCTCACGCAGAAAATCTCCCGGTGCGAGCTGTGTGTGTGAACGACCGTTCCGAGTTTCTCCAGAGTTCACATGTGAAAGAGGCACACGGTGAAACACAGGTGGTGTTCAGAAAATGACACAGTTTTAATCTTTCACTTTCTAAATGTTTATTGTGTGTTTTTCCAGCTTTTCCCTCAAATGAACCGCAGAATTTTCTCAGCCAAGTGTTTTCTCTGGTTGAGGTTTTGTCTCAGTGAGTTACTATGAGCCAAAACACACAGAGGGGTGTGTGTGTGTGTGATGTGCATGTGATGGTCTGCTGCTCAGGGACAGAGAGAAAGCCAAACTCCTTCCTGTGAGAAACGGAGAGAAAACAGAGCCATCAGCTCGTCCACCGCTCATTAAAGAGCACTTCACTGTGACGAGAGAGAGAGAGAGATTGTCTTATGTCCTATTGTTTATTTTTTTATTTTTTGGGGGGAGAGCGGTGGGGTGAGTTGGTGACCCAAATTCTGTTGAGTTCTACCCGAGCGACCCCACTTTGGCACTGGAAAACTGCATCCCTCACTCTTTCTCCTTCATCTCTCACTGTTTATCCATTACTTTCTCTCTCTCTCTTTCATATCTCATTCTTTTATCTCCCACTTTCTCCTTCATCTTTTAAATTTTGTCAGTATTTCTCCTATTTCCCTCAGTTTTCCCTGTTATCGCTCACTTTCTCTTTTATATTTTACTGATAAACATATAAAAAAATATCCTTAGAACACAGTTCCACTGTTCCACACACCAGAGGAACCCCATCACTCCAGAGAACACAGTTCCACCGTTCCACACACCAGAGGAACCCCATCACTCCAGAGAACACAGTTCCACCGTTCCACACACCAGAGGAACCCCATCACTCCAGAGAACAAAGTTCCACCGTTCCACACAACAGAGGAACCCCATCACTCCAGAGAACACAGTTCCACCGTTCCACACACCAGAGGAACCCCATCACTCCAGAGAACACAGTTCCACCGTTCCACACACCAGAGGAACCCTATCACTCCAGAGAACACAGTTCCACCGTTCCACACACCACAGGAACCCCATCACTCCAGAGAACACAGTTCCACCGTTCCACACACCAGAGGAACCCCATCACTCCGGAGAACACAGTTCCACTGTTCCACACACCAGAGGAACCCCATAACTCCAGAGAACACAGTTCCACCGTTCCACACACCAGAGGAACTCCATCACTCCAGAGAACACAGTTCCACTGTTCCACACACCAGAGGAACCCCATCACTCCAGAGAACACAGTTCCACCGTTCCACACACCACAGGAACCCCATCACTCCAGAGAACACAGTTCCACCGTTCCACACACCAGAGGAACTCCATCACTCCAGAGAACACAGTTCCACTGTTCCACACACCAGAGGAACCCCATAACTCCAGAGAACACAGTTCCACTGTTCCACACACCAGAGGAACCCCATCACTCCAGAGAACACAGTTCCACTGTTCCACACACCAGAGGAACCCCATCACTCCAGAGAACACAGTTCCACACATCAGAGGAACACCATCACTCCAGAGAACACAGTTCCACTGTTCCACACACCAGAGGAACTCCATCGCTCCAGAGAACACTGTTCCACTGTTCCAAACATATCCGAGTGTCTGTGACCTGAAGACCCTTTCCTGAGTGGGCTGCTGAGTCTCTGAGGGAAGTGACTGTGGTGTGATGGAGGAACACTGTAAATGCATTAGTGCTGAGGCGGAGGACGGAGGCAGTTCTCGGGGGGTTTTCACGCTCAGAGGAAAGGTGAGTTTCTCTGGACATAAATAAAATATTAATAAAACATGAATAAAAAAGCACTGTGTGAGATACAAGGAATAAAGTGTGGTGATGGAAAGAGACGGCGTCAAAATATAAATATATCCTTGTCTTTTCTGAAATAATCACAAAAATTCTGAATTTTAAAAAACTAAATATATTCTTCTGAAATTAAAACAGGGACGAGAAGGTGGTGGTGTAGAATCTCAGGATCCTCTCCTTAGGTCACTGTCTGTGAGGAGTGTGGTGTGATCTCCCTGTGTCTGTGTGGGTTTCCTCCGGGTGACTGTCTGTGAGGAGTGTGGTGTGTTCTCTTTGTGTCTGCGAGGGTTTCCTCAAGGTGCTCCGCCTTCCTTCCACGGTCCAAACACACAGGTTGGTAAATGGAGTGAGTGTGTCCTATCATCAATACAGTGGTTAAGTGTCTGCTTTCTGTACGTTTTAAAGTGTGGATCTGGAGTCCACCTCCCCACACACCGTGAAATAAGACCCCACCCCACCCCCAAGTCAGTTCTCTGTGAGATAGAAAACTGTCCTAAGTCAAAAACACGGAATAAAACGAGTCGTTCTGACTCTGCTTCGCTTCTGACGTCAAATACAGAGACTTTAGAATGGCCCCGCCCCCTCGTCTGAGTCTGTCCAATCACAGCGCTGGACCCGTGTTTATGTGAGAGCTCAAAGACGAGGTTAAACTCAGCAAAACAGACACAACAACCGCGGAGAAATAAGAGCACTGAGTAAAAACGGAGAAGAAAGAGAACAGAGTGAAAACGGCTAAAAACCAGAGCTTCTGCTCCTCGCTCCTCACTGCTGTGCGCTCGGGGTCGGGGTGAACAGCGAGCGGCTCGTTATCATTTAAAGGAACAGGTGCTGAAAGCGGGCGTTCTGAACAGGGGCTGTTTACACAGGGGGAGAACACTGCTGTGGGGCTCGTGGGGTTTGGACCAAAGCGGGTCGCAGACGTTTCATTAAGAAACAGAACTGTGTTCCACTGTGGAGACGAGGGAGGTGTGTTCTGTTAAAATATATTCATCTGTAGCCAAATATCCAGAAGGAGTTAATGATCTGGAGGAGAAACAGACGCAGTATTCGCTGGTGAACAGCTCGGTCTCTGAAGCGTGGTGGTGTAAATGCTGCTGGTGTGAGTGTGTGTTGGCCCTGAGCCTGTGGTGAGAGATTAGCGACGTCTCGGACTGACCTTTCCTCTCGGTTCAGCTGGAGTCTGGAGGTCAGCTGGGTCCGAGGCCAAAGCGTTAATAGCATCAGGTCTGGAGTCCGAGGAAAAAAAGGAGGGAGGAAATTCGCAGCAGTGCAGCCGCCCACGCAGCCGGAGGGCACAAGGTTAAACGGGAGAAAGTTAAAGAACCTCAAAGTTCTCTGAGCTAAAGAAGAAACAGTGGAGGGCGCCGGTGATACACAGCGCTTTATCTTCATCTCGTTTAAGAAAGGGAGGGCCCACTTTGTTTATAAACTACCAGCGAGAGCAGATCCTTCTCTATTAACTACACACAGTTATAATACACACACTTTCTCTGGACTCCAGAGTTGACAGAGTGCTGCAGTGACGTGGAGGTAGAACTGGCTCTGTTTCAGATGAGAACACAGAAGGAGAAACGTGAACGAGGCACCACCGTTATCACTGGAGGAGCCGCAGAGGTCTGATTATTTACCAGCTTCATTTGATATCTCATTTCCACTTTAACAGTAAAATCATCACGCTTCTCTGACCCACTGAGAGCAGAGCGCCGCTGGTTTAACACCGGGACTGACTCGAGCGCTCAAATACACACCCGGCTCTCGGCGCTTCTAGGGTTAAAGGTGTCTCTACTCGAGGCGGATATCTTCCTTTATATAACTATTGCCTTCCACCTTAAACGTCATTGTAGGAGGCAGATGTGTGCTTCTTACAGTTTTCATTTTCAGACATTTATTTCCTCATTAATCTGCTCGGTTTAACGTTGGTGTTGTTCACTGGCCTCGGTCTGAACTTCCTGTTCCACCTTAAAACGGCGACTTTGTGAAACTGAGGTTATCTTTTGGAAAAAGAGTCATTAACACCACAGTTATTCCTCTCTTTCTTCTTACACCTCTTTTCCTCCTCTGGGGTCACGGCTTGTTCTCTTCTGGGAAGGCTTTACTGATGTCGGCACATTGCTGTGAGGAGTTGATGGTACCGAGAGGGGTCAGGTGCCGATGTTGGGTGATGTTCTGGATCATGAACCTCTGTCCAGCTCCATCACGACCCGGAATGCAGTTCCACGACTCTGACGCTGGTCCTGATGTCCTCTAGAGCGCCCCCTTGTGTTTTGTGTCTGTAGCGATGATTATCACTGTTTTAAAGCAGCTGCACTCGCTCACCCCCAGAACTGTCTATAAACATTTGGACACCGTATTCAGAGCCGTGTTTAACGCTGGGCGACTGTGGATCAGGACACAGGCGCTGGGCCGAGGGCGGGAAACTGTTTCCACATTTAGTGAAAAATAACAGCCTTTCTGAGCAGTGGGGTTTGTGGTGTGTGTGTGTGTGTGTGATGTGGGGGGGGTGGCTATTGGGGGGCACCAGCAGTTAAACGCTGTGGGTAGAAAGTGGGGGAGGGACAGAGCGAGAGGAAACAGAAAGGAGGAGAGTAAGAGCTGGCACGAGGAGGTAAAATGAGAAAGAAAGAGGGCAGACGTGAGTGAAAGGAAAAAAAGAACGAGGAGAAGGAGAAAGAGAAAGAGGGAAGGAATAGATAGATAACATGAAAAATGTATAGAAAGCAAAACGAGGAAGAGAGAGAGAGAGAGAGAGAGAGAGAGAGAGAGAGAGAGAAAACGCAAAAAGAGGGTGAGACAAAGATACGAGAATGAAAGGATAGATACATTGAGAGAAAAAACAAGAGCAAAAGTAGAAGGACAGGAAAGAGAGAAAGGAGGAGTCGAAAGAGAAAGGACAAGGAGAGGACGAGAGAGAGAGGAAAGAAAAAGGAGAAAGAGAGAGAGAGAGAGAGGACAATGAGAGGAACGAGAGAGAGAGGAAAGAAAAAGGAGAGAGAGAGAGAGAGAGAGAAAGGAGAGAGACAGAGGGCGATTGATTGGACGCTGGTGTTGTGTAGGTGTGGGGATGAATGATCCCCTGCTGGCGCTGGAGAGCTACTGGCCTTTAACTCTCCTCCATCTACCCCTCCCTCTCCAACTCTTACCTAGTGCTTAAATCATTACGCCGTGTCCCAGCATCACCCCCGCGTCCTCCAGGAAGGCGCCGAACACTTTCGCCCCCCGCCATGTGGGTTCTTTGCAGGTGGAGGCACTTTCCCTCTTTCCCTGCCTCCACACATCGATCCTTCTACACGCTCCGACTTCTCACATCACTCACCTGCAGATCTCCACACAGCTCCAACTCAGAACCACCTCCGCTTCCTTCTGCACAAGGACGAAAACCCTGTGTATAAAGAGTGTGTGTCCTCTCCATGTGCTGCTCTGGAAACCGCTCTAATGTGTTTACGAAGCCCCAGTGTCTGTAAATGGGTAAAAAAAACAAAGTGTCTGGGTCCGGTGCTAGGCTTTCTCTCTCTCTGCTCACGGCAGAGAAACGCCATCTGGAGGTTTTTAGACAACGGAGAGACTCCAAACGCTGAAAAGCTCCAACCGAGATGAGGATGTTGCTCTATTCCTGCTCCATAGGGGGGTAACACTGACTTATTTCTGCTGTTACAGTTACATTACTTAAGGTGGAACTGACTCTAAATTCAGGAGAATACACACCGCTTCACCTTAAAAGATACAGTCGCTTCTTACTCACACACACCGCTCCACCTTAAAAGATACAGTCGCTTTTTACTCACACACACCGCTCCACCTTAAAAGATACAGTCGCTTCTTACTCACACACACCGCTCCACCTTAAAAGATACAGTCGCTTCTTACTCACACACACCGCTCCACCTTAAAAGATACAGTCGCTTCTTACTCACACACACCGCTCCACCTTAAAAGATACAGTCGCTTCTTACTCAAACACCATTGTTAGTGTTTAAATCTGCAATTACACTGCTACACCACTAGGGCTGAACCTCAAATATCTTCCTTCACCCTATGTAGTGCACAGTGTAGTGTACACGCTTAATAAAAAAGAGTTCTTTAGTAAGGAAATGGTTCTATACAGAACCCTGAACACTTGAAGAACCTGTTGCATGATGAAAGGACTGTTTCCATGGTAAAGAGGTTCTTCAGATTGATGGAGAGTGTGCTGTAGATGGTTCTGTACAAGAACTTTTAGAAAAGGGTCCTATACGGAGGAACTGTTTTGGTGCCGTACAGAACCCTTCTCTAAAATGTGCCGTATACAGCACTCCATCTGTGTGAAGAACTCCTTCATGATGCAGATAACCCTTTAATCAGGCAACAGGTTCTTCAAGTGTTCAGGGTTCTACATCAAACCATTTCCTTACTAAAGGACCCTTATAGAACCATCATTTTTAAAGTGGCCCTCTCTGTGGAGCTTAAACTGGTTCCTTCAGAACTGACACCCCCTGGGTCCCCCGTGTTCTGTGGGCTGTACGTTAGAGAAAACAATGTCAAAGTAACATTCACTGACTGCGTCTTTAATCCTCAGAGACACCGTGCTGTAATGTGTTTTAAGTGTGGAACAGAACCCAAGCGCTCGGTTTAAAGGTGATTTCTCCTCCACTCAGTAATGAGCTTTATTCCTGGAGCCGCAGTGAGCTGTAATTAGTCGCTGAGCTGTGATTGGTCGAGCTGATTGGACTCCGTCTCGTCTCGGCTGTGTATGATAATGTAATCTCACTGTTATCTACGACTCGACGTAAAAAAGAGCCCAGAGATGAGATCAGAGTTTGATTACGAGTCTGAACTTTCAGACGGAGGTTAAACCTCAAATATCAGCGGCTCCTAACGTTCAGACTGAAAATACACAGCGCTCTGGAAGGACAGCTCCACCACTCTCTCCACATTTCTGAAGAATTCAGAGAGAGACAAACGCAAACTGATTTTAGAAAAACTCTGAATAATGAGTTCCAGTCCAGCACTCACTCACTCACTCACTCACTCACTCACTCACTCACCCTCTCTCTCACTCACTTACCCTCACTCACATTCACTCACTCACCCTCACTCACTCACCCTCACTCACTCACTCACCCTCTCTCTCACTCTGACCCTCACACTCACTCACTTACCCTCACTCACTCACTCACCCTCTCTCTCACTCACTTACCCTCACTCACTCACTCACTCACCCTCACTCACTCACCCTCTCTCTCACTCACTCACCCTCACCCTCACTCACTCATTCAACCTCACTCACTCACCCTCTCTCTCACTCTGACCCTCACACTCACTCACTTACCCTCACTCACTCACTCACCCTCTCTCTCACTCACTTACCCTCACTCACTCACTCACTCACCCTCTCTCTCACTCACTCACCCTCACTCACTCACCCTCACCCTCACTCACTCATTCAACCTCACTCACTCACCCTCACACTCACTCACTTACCCTCACTCACTCATTCAACCTCACTCACTCACCCTCACCCTCACTAACTTACCCTCACTCACATTCACTCTCGCACCCTCTCTCTCACTCTGACTCTCACACTCACTCACTTACCCTCACTCACTCACTCACCCTCTCTCTCACTCACTTACCCTCACTCACTCACTCACTCACCCTCTCTCTCACTCACTCACCCTCACTCACTCACCCTCACCCTCACTCACTCATTCAACCTCACTCACTCACCCTCACACTCACTCACTTACCCTCACTCACTCATTCAACCTCACTCACTCACCCTCACCCTCACTAACTTACCCTCACTCACATTCACTCTCGCACCCTCTCTCTCACTCTGACTCTCACACTCACTCACTCACCCTCACCTTCACTCACTCACTCACCCTCACCCTCACTCACTCACCCTCACACTCACTCACTGTCTCACCCTCACTCTCTCACCTTCACTCACTGAACCTCACCCTCACTAACTCACTCACTCACATTCACTCACTCACCCTCTCTCTCACTCTGACCCTCACACTCACTCACTAACCCTCACTCACTCACCCTCACACTCACTCACACTCACTCACTCACCCTCACTACCTCACTCACTGTCTCACCCTCACTCACTCACCCTCTCTCTCACTCTGACCCTCACACTCACTCACTTACCCTCACTCACTCACCCTCACTACCTCACTCACTGTCTCACCCTCACTCACTCACCCTCTCTCTCACTCTGACCCTCACACTCACTCACTTACCCTCACTCACTCACACTCACTCACTCACCCTCACTACCTCACTCACTCACTGTCTCACCCTCACTACCTCACCCTCACCCTCACTACCTCACTCAACCTCACACTCACTCTCTCACTCTCACACACACACACACTCATTTCTCACACTCACTCACACACTCACACACACACACTCTCTGCAGTGTTGAGGCCAGAGTGTCAGTGGCAGAGTCTCCATTCTCTTTATTGCGGCTCAGTGGAGCATCACAGTGATAATGAAGCTGTAATTTTACGGTGAAACCTCTTCCTACTGTTGCTTTAAAGTATCATATGGATACGAGTGTGTGCTGAAGTGTGTTCCTCTTACAGTCCTCAGAGGAGGAGGGAGGCTGTGAGTCCTGACGCGCTGCTCTCTGAGAGTGAGACAGTTAAAGGGGTTAAACACTGAGAGAACGCCAGAGATTTCAAAGTGGAGAATAAAACCGAGATCTGACCGTGAGGCAGGGCTGAGAAAACAGGCGAGAAAAGAGAGGAGAGATTGATCTGTTTGTTTTAGATCGCGATGTGAGATGCATAACAACAGATGTTTCTCACTGAGATCAGAGAGAACAAGCAGGCCAGTGGGTGAGCGTCCTGCAGAATACATACAGAGAGAGAGAGACAGAGAGAGAGAGAGATATGAAGAGGCACAGATGTAGAAAGAGAAAGTGAGTGCAGAGAAACAGAGATTAATCAGTGGATAGTAAAGAGAAAGTGGTGGAAGGTAGGGGGTGAGAGAGAGAGAGAGAGAGAGAGAGAGAGAGGGAGGGAGAGAGAGAGAGGGAGGGAGGATGAGGAGAGAGAGAGAGAGGGAAGGAGGGGTGAAAGGTAGAGATTGTATAAAGAGAGATTAATCAGGGGACAGCAGAGGGAGAGAGAGAGTGAGTGTGTGTCCTGTGCTCTCTCGCCCTTCTGGAGCTGGAGTTCAGGAAGTGGGTGATGTATGAGGGAAATTCCTGAGGTTCAGTTGAGCGCATTAATAACAATCCAAACACGGAGCGAGGGAACGGTCCGGTGACACATGGAAAATATTTTCTTCTCCCTCAGAATGATACGTCTGAGGGCCTCGGAGTCTGAGTGCGTGACGTTTTTAAACTTGTGTTTACATTTAAAACAGAGAGAGACAGACAGAGAGAGAGAGAGACAGAGAGAGAGCCTGCAGCTCAAGAGAACATATACTGTACCTTTAATTACGGAATGTAATAATACCTCATTATAAAGTAACAGTAGATTTTAAAAAACAGTTTCATCTCCAGGACTTTTATTGTGTATTTTATTCTCCACAGTTGTATAATGAAAGATTACAGAGATCCCCCTCTCCTTCTGGAGAAGAGAATGTAATGAACCTTTAGGAACACAACTGGACTCTAACACCACTGCTGTACCTTTAAAGATACACTACACTGTCTGTACCTTCAGTGACAGTGAGCTGTACAGAGAGTCTGGACCGGAGGGAGAAAGAACGTTATCTAACCTTCTTTGTTGGGATGATAATTTGTGAACATTTCATTTGGTCAGACATTTGCGAGTTTACCTTTATCTCTGGGGGAGCCCCCTGCTCCTGAGGGAGCCCCCTGTCCCTGTGGGAGCCCCCTGTCCCTGTGGGAGCCCCCTGCTCCTGTGGGAGCCCCCTGTCCCTGTGGGAGCCCCCTGTCCCTGAGGGAGCCCCCTGTCCCTGTGGGTTTCCCCTGTCCCTGTGTGAGCCCCCTGTCCCTGTGGGAGCCCCCTGCTCCTGTGGGAGCCCCCTGTCCCTGAGGGAGCCCCCTGTCCCTGTGGGTTTCCCCTGTCACTGTGGGAGCCCCGTGTCCCTGAGGGAGCCCCCAGTCCCTGAAGGAGCCCCATGTCCCTGAGGGAGCCCCCTGTCCCCGAGGGAGCCTCCTGTCACCAGGGGAGCCCCCTGTCCCCGAGGGAGCCTCCTGTCACTGTGGGAGCCCCATGTCCCTGGGGGAGGCCCCATGTCCCTGAAGGAGCCCCATGTCCCTGGGGGAGCCCCCTGTCCCTGTGGGAGCCCCCTGCTCCTGTGGGAGCCCCCTGTCCCTGTGGGAGCCCCCTGTCCCTGAGGGAGCCCCCTGTCCCTGTGGGTTTCCCCTGTCCCTGTGTGAGCCCCCTGTCCCTGTGGGAGCCCCCTGCTCCTGTGGGAGCCCCCTGTCCCTGAGGGAGCCCCCTGTCCCTGTGGGTTTCCCCTGTCACTGTGGGAGCCCCGTGTCCCTGAGGGAGCCCCCAGTCCCTGAAGGAGCCCCATGTCCCTGAGGGAGCCCCCTGTCCCCGAGGGAGCCTCCTGTCACCAGGGGAGCCCCCTGTCCCCGAGGGAGCCTCCTGTCACTGTGGGAGCCCCATGTCCCTGGGGGAGGCCCCATGTCCCTGAAGGAGCCCCATGTCCCTGGGGGAGCCCCCTGTCCCTGAAGGAGCCCCCTGTTCCTGAGGGAGCCTCCCGTCCCTGAGGGAGCCTCCCGTCCCTGAGGAAGCCCCCTGTCCTTGCGGAGACCTCTGTCTCTGGAGGAGCCCCCTGTTCCTGAGGGAGGCCCCTGTTCCTGAGGGAGCCTCCCGTCCCTGAGGGAGCCTCCCGTCCCTGAGGGAGCCTCCCGTCCCTGAGGAAGCCCCCTGTCCTTGCGGAGACCTCTGTCTCTGGAGGAGCCCCCTGTTCCTGAGGGAGGCCCCTGTCCCTGGGGGAGCCCCCTGTCCCTGAGGAAGCCCCCTGTCCCTGGGGGAGCCCCCTGTTCCTGAGGAAGCCCCCTGTCCCTGGGGGAGCCCCCTGTTCCTGAAGGAGGCCCCTGTCCCTGTGGGAGCCCCCTGTCCCTGAGGAAGCCCCCTGTACCTGGGGGAGCCCCCTGTTCCTGAGGAAGCCCCCTGTCCCTGGGGGAGCCCCCTGTTCCTGAAGGAGGCCCCTGTCCCTGTGGGAGCCCCCTGTTCCTGAAGGAGGCCCCTGTTCCTGAGGGAGGCCCCTGTCCTTGCGGAGACCTCTGTCTCTGGAGGAGCCCCCTGTTCCTGAGGGAGGCCCCTGTCCCTGTGGGAGCCCCCTGTTCCTGAGGGAGGCCCCTGTCCCTGTGGGAGCCCCCTGTCCTTGGGGGAGCCCCCTGTCCCCAAGGAAGCCCCCTGTCCCTGAGGAAGCCCCCTGTCCCTGTGGGAGCCCCCTGTCCCTGAGGAAGCCCCCTGTCCCTGGGGGAGCCCCCTGTCCTTGTGGGAGACCTCTGTCTCTGGAGGAGCCCCCTGTCAGTAAACGTGAGCAGGTTTTACTTTTTAAAGGTGGACCCTTTATTTACCCACAGCTGCGTGTTCCTTTAAAGCGTAACGTCACGCCGATGCCCGCGACTCTTTTGTGTCCCGAGTGTTTTATCTGCTCTAATCAAAGCGTCCAGTCGTCCGTTTCTGACTCCAGGACCCTCTCGACCGCCCCTCGCCCTCTTCCTCTCAGACTTTCCCACAGAACTGAAGATATTCAATAAGGGATGTCCCTAATGTTTAATTTCATGCTCCAGGACTCTCCCAGTGTCTCTGCGCCTGGACGCCGCAGGCTCGGGACCGGGAGCAGAACTTCTCTCCTTGTCCATGTTTAATTAATTTGGACCATTTTCTCCAACAAAGAGGCGGAGAGCTGCTCGAGTGGAGTCTCAGTCTCGTCTCCGCTCCACAGCGCCGCTCCTCCTCGGCCTTTTCTTCCTCCCTCAACCCTTTACCGCCTCTTATTAAGGGGTTATTCATTACTGCGGCCCCTGGTCTCGGAGAAAGTGCAGCTGGTGTCGACCCGTTTCGCTCCGGTCTGCGGTGTGTGTCCTGTTTGGACTCGTTTAATGTAAAAGTCATAAATTTAAGAGCCGGTGTCCTGTATTTCACCCACATTGTTTTGTGGTGCTGCACCAGGGCCTCTTCCAAACGCTCTTCCTCTGAGTGAGCTGTGGTTGGGTTGTATGTAAATTAGTTGTGTTCTGATTGGTTGAACTTAGCCAAACAAATCAGAAACTCTGTTTGTGACATCTGTCTGAACAACAACAACAGTCCGATACACGATGAGTTCACAACCCTTAACGTTACCGCCGCCGTTGTTGTGGATTAAGTCTTGGGTTCAAGTCTCATCTGGGTGGGGTTCCCATGTTCTCCCTGTGTCTGCGTGGGTCTCCTCCGATATCTCCGCTTCCTCACAGTCCAAACACATGGAGGTTAGGAACTGGCTCCTCATTAATAACTGCCCTGGTGTATGAGTGAATGAGTGAGTGTGAGTGAATGTTTGTGAATGAGTGTGAGTATGAGTGAGTGAGTGAATGAGTGTGTGAATATGAGTGAATGTGAGTGAATGAGTGAATGTGAGTGAATGAGTGTGATTGAATGTGAGTGAATGAGTGAATGGGTGTGAGAGTATGTGAGTGAATGAGTGAATGTGAGTGAATGAGTGTGATTGAATGTGAGTGAATGAGTTAATGTGAGTGAATGAGTGTGAGAGTGTGTGAGTGAATGAGTTAATGTGAGTGAATGAATGTGAGAGTATGTGAGTGAATGAGTGTGAGTGAATGAGTTAATGTGAGTGAATGAGTGTGAGTGAACGAGTGAATGTGAGTGAATGAGTGTGAGAGTATGTGAGTGAATGAGTGAATGAGTGTGTGCTCAGATAAGGATTGGTGCTCTGTCCTGGGTGAACTCCTAGTGCCTGATGTCGTTCCTGGTCGAGAGTACGCTATGTGCGTTTAGCTGCCACTTCTCACCTGTGTGTGTGTGTGTGTGTCTGTCTGTGTGTGTGTGTGTGTGTGTGTGTGTGTGTGTGTGTGTGTGTGTGGACTGAATGTAGAGTGTTGATTGTAAAACATCCTTGGGTTTCTAGAAATGCGTTATAGAAGTGTAATGATAGATAAATACAGTTGAGTACACTCAGAATTATAGGTACATTACAGTCAAACCCTGTTATTAACGTATAGAGCTCTACATGGGCTCGCTCCTGAATACCTTCAAAACACTATTTCCTACAATGAGCCTCCACGACTCCTCAGATCACACAGTACTGGACCTTTAATAGTGCCCAGGATTCAGAAGGCCTCAGCTGGGGGAAGAGCTATATCTTATAAAGCCCCCAACTCTGGACTGATCTTCCAGAAAACGTTCAGGACTCAGACACAGTCACAATCTTCAAATCGAGGCTAAAAACTCATTTGTTTATCTTTTGGTAGTTAATGCTCCCCCATAGATAAAGGCGGCAGATCCGAGGGGTCCATGGACACAGGGAATTATAGTAAACTGAGACACTGGTGTCGTCCGCCGCTTCACGCGACCCCTCTACCTTCTTCTGAGTAAACGCCCCCCACCTGTCACTGGACACTGATGGATGACTGTGGAGCTCCTCCTCCACTCTTCAGACCCCACCACTGGCCTCGGAGCTGCCCCTGCACTGAGGTTCTCTAACTGTTACCTGTAGATTCACCAGAGGAGGGTAGGTCCCCCGTGTGAGCCCTGGTTCCTCTGAAGGTTCTTCCTCAGCTCTGAGAGAGTGTCTCTGTGCCGCTGTCGCCCCTGGCCTCACTCCCCTGGGGCTTTTACATTCTTTACATTCGTTACATTTCATGTTAAAGCTCTGTCTTTACTGGAATTCTGAGAAGCTGCTTTGTGACATCATCAGCTGTAAAAAGTGCTATATGAATAAATATGACTTTATTTGAAAATTGATAAAAGCTACAGACAGTGTAGTGTATCTTTAAAGGTACAGACAGTGTAGTGTATCTTTAAAGGTACAGACAGTGTAGTGTATCTTTAAAAGGTACAGACAGTGTAGTGTATCTTTAAAGGTACAGACAGTGTAGTGTATCTTTAAAGGTACAGACAGTGTAGTGTATCTTTAAAGGTACAGACAGTGTAGTGTATCTTTAAAAGGTACAGACAGTGTAGTGTATCTTTAAAGGTACAGACAGTGTAGTGTATCTTTAAAGGTACAAACAGTGTAGTGTATCTTTAAAGGTACAGACAGTGTAGTGTATCTTTAAAGGTACAAACACTGTAGTGTATCTTTAAAGCTACAGACAGTGTAGTGTATCTTTAAAGGTACAAACAGTGTAGTGTATCTTTAAAGGTACAGACAGTGTAGCGTATCTTTAAAGCTACAGACAGTGTAGCGTATCTTTAAAGCTACAGACAGTGTAGTGTATCTTTAAAGGTACAAACAGTGTAGTGTATCTTTAAAGGTACAGACAGTGTAGTGTATCTTTAAAGGTACAAACAGTGTAGCGTATCTTTAAAGCTACAGACAGTGTAGCGTATCTTTAAAGCTACAGACAGTGTAGTGTATCTTTAAAGGTACAAACAGTGTAGTGTATCTTTAAAGGTACAAACAGTGTAGTGTATCTTTAAAGGTACAAACAGTGTAGCGTATCTTTAAAGCTACAGACAGTGTAGCGTATCTTTAAAGCTACAGACAGTGTAGTGTATCTTTAAAGGTACAAACAGTGTAGTGTATCTTTAAAGGTACAGACAGTGTAGTGTATCTTTAAAGGTACAGACAGTGTAGTGTATCTTTAAAGGTACAGACAGTGTAGTGTATCTTTAAAGGTACAAACAGTGTAGCGTATCTTTAAAGGTACAAACAGTGTAGCGTATCTTTAAAGGTACAAACAGTGTAGCGTATCTTTAAAGCTACAGACAGTGTAGCGTATCTTTAAAGCTACAGACAGTGTAGTGTATCTTTAAAGGTACAAACAGTGTAGTGTATCTTTAAAGGTACAGACAGTGTAGTGTATCTTTAAAGGTACAGACAGTGTAGCGTATCTTTAAAGGTACAAACAGTGTAGCGTATCTTTAAAGCTACAGACAGTGTAGCGTATCTTTAAAGCTACAGACAGTGTAGTGTATCTTTAAAGGTACAAACAGTGTAGTGTATCTTTAAAGGTACAGACAGTGTAGTGTGTCTTTAAAGGCACAGACAGTGTAGTGTATCTTTAAAGGTACAAACAGTGTAGTGTATCTTTAAAGGTACAGACAGTGTAGTGTATCTTTAAAGGTACAAACAGTGTAGTGTGTCTTTAAAGGTACAGACAGTGTAGTGTATCTTTAAAGGTACAAACAGTGTAGCGTATCTTTAAAGGTGCAGACAGTGTAGTGTATCTTTAAAGGTACAAACAGTGTAGCGTATCTTTAAAGCTACAGACAGTGTAGCGTATCTTTAAAGCTACAGACAGTGTAGCGTATCTTTAAAGGTACAAACAGTGTAGTGTATCTTTAAAGGTACAGACAGTGTAGTGTGTCTTTAAAGGCACAGACAGTGTAGTGTATCTTTAAAGGTACAAACAGTGTAGCGTATCTTTAAAGGTACAGACAGTGTAGTGTATCTTTAAAGGTACAAACAGTGTAGCGTATCTTTAAAGGTACAGACAGTGTAGCGTATCTTTAAAGCTACAGACAGTGTAGCGTATCTTTAAAGCTACAGACAGTGTAGTGTATCTTTAAAGGTACAAACAGTGTAGTGTATCTTTAAAGGTACAGACAGTGTAGTGTATCTTTAAAGGTACAGACAGTGTAGTGTATCTTTAAAGGTACAAACAGTGTAGCGTATCTTTAAAGCTACAGACAGTGTAGCGTATCTTTAAAGCTACAGACAGTGTAGTGTATCTTTAAAGGTACAAACAGTGTAGTGTATCTTTAAAGGTACAGACAGTGTAGTGTGTCTTTAAAGGCACAGACAGTGTAGTGTATCTTTAAAGGTACAAACAGTGTAGTGTATCTTTAAAGGTACAGACAGTGTAGTGTATCTTTAAAGGTACAAACAGTGTAGTGTGTCTTTAAAGGTACAGACAGTGTAGTGTATCTTTAAAGGTACAAACAGTGTAGCGTATCTTTAAAGGTGCAGACAGTGTAGTGTATCTTTAAAGGTACAAACAGTGTAGCGTATCTTTAAAGCTACAGACAGTGTAGCGTATCTTTAAAGCTACAGACAGTGTAGTGTATCTTTAAAGCTACAGACAGTGTAGTGTATCTTTAAAGGTACAAACAGTGTAGTGTGTCTTTAAAGGTACAGACAGTGTAGTGTATCTTTAAAGGTACAAACAGTGTAGTGTATCTTTAAAGCTACAGACAGTGTAGTGTATCTTTAAAGGTACAAACAGTGTAGTGTGTCTTTAAAGGTACAGACAGTGTAGTGTATCTTTAAAGGTACAAACAGTGTAGTGTATCTTTAAAGGTACAAACAGTGTAGTGTGTCTTTAAAGGTACAGACAGTGTAGTGTATCTTTAAAGGTACAAACAGTGTAGTGTGTCTTTAAAGGTACAGACAGTGTAGTGTATCTTTAAAGGTACAAACAGTGTAGTGTGTCTTTAAAGGTACAGACAGTGTAGTGTATCTTTAAAGGTACAGACAGTGTAGCGTATCTTTAAAGGTACAGACAGTGTAGCGTATCTTTAAAGGTACAAACAGTGTAGCGTATCTTTAAAGCTACAGACAGTGTAGCGTATCTTTAAAGCTACAGACAGTGTAGCGTAGTAGTGTGTCTTTAAAGGTACAGACAGTGTAGTGTATCTTTAAAGGTACAAACAGTGTAGTGTGTCTTTAAAGGTACAGACAGTGTAGTGTATCTTTAAAGGTACAAACAGTGTAGTGTGTCTTTAAAGGTACAAACAGTGTAGTGTATCTTTAAAGGTACAAACAGTGTAGCGTATCTTTAAAGCTACAGACAGTGTAGCGTATCTTTAAAGCTACAGACAGTGTAGTGTATCTTTAAAGGTACAAACAGTGTAGCGTGTCTTTAAAGGTACAGACAGTGTAGTGTATCTTTAAAGGTACAAACAGTGTAGTGTATCTTTAAAGGTACAAAGAGTGTAGTGTATCTTTAAAGGTACAGACAGTGTAGTGTATCTTTAAAGGTACAGACAGTGTAGTGTATCTTTAAAGCTACAAACAGTGTAGTGTATCTTTAAAGGTACAAACAGTGTAGTGTGTCTTTAAAGGTACAGACAGTGTAGTGTATCTTTAAAGGTACAAACAGTGTAGTGTGTCTTTAAAGGTACAGACAGTGTAGTGTATCTTTAAAGGTACAAACAGTGTAGCGTATCTTTAAAGGTACAAACAGTGTAGTGTATCTTTAAAGGTACAAACAGTGTAGCGTGTCTTTAAAGGTACAGACAGTGTAGTGT
>NC_089819.1:56301777-56334277 GCF_029633855.1 Hoplias malabaricus
ATCAGGAATAAATGCTCTGTGCCTTCAGCGTCCACATCCCTGCACCTAGAGGGACCTCAGCTCCACCGGGGGGTGGAGGGTCAGCGAGGAGGTGCCCATCTCAAACAGAGGCAGGGCCTGAAACTGTCTCAGCCCTGAGCATGTTTTGAGAAGAACCTGTATTCAACAAGAGAACCTCCCTCAGATGGAAACCAAGACTCAGAAGAACCACAATAAGGAACTGAGACTCTGAGGAACCTGTATTCAACAAGAGAACCTCCCTCACATGGAAACCAAGACTCAGAAGAACCACAATAAGGAACCGAGACTCTGAGGAACCTGTATTCAACAAGGGAACCTCCCTCAGATGGAAACCAAGACTCAGAAGAACCACAATAAGGAACCGAGACTCTGAGGAACCTGTATTCAACAAGGGAACCTCCCTCAGATGGAAACCAAGACTCAGAAGAACCACAATAAGGAACCGAGACTCTGAGGAACCTGTATTCAACAAGGGAACCTCCCTCAGATGGAAACCAAGACTCAGAAGAACCACAATAAGGAACCGAGACTCTGAGGAACCTGTATTCAACAAGGGAACCTCCCTCAGATGGAAACCAAGACTCAGAAGAACCACAATAAGGAACCGAGACTCTGAGGAACCTGTATTCAACAAGGGAACCTCCCTCAGATGGAAACCAAGACTCAGAAGAACCACAATAAGGAACCGAGACTCTGAGGAACCTGTATTCAACAAGAGAACCTCCCTCACATGGAAACCAAGACTCAGAAGAACCACAATAAGGAACCGAGACTCTGAGGAACCTGTATTCAACAAGGGAACCTCCCTCAGATGGAAACCAAGACTCAGAAGAACCACAATAAGGAACCGAGACTCTGAGGAACCTGTATTCAACAAGAGAACCTCCCTCACATGGAAACCAAGACTCGGAAGAACCACAATAAGGAACCGAGACTCTGAGGAACCTGTATTCAACAAGGGAACCTCCCTCAGATGGAAACCAAGACTCAGAAGAACCACAATAAGGAACCGAGACTCTGAGGAACCTGTATTCAACAAGAGAACCTCCCTCACATGGAAACCAAGACTCAGAAGAACCACAATAAGGAACCGAGACTCTGAGGAACCTGTATTCAACAAGGGAACCTCCCTCAGATGGAAACCAAGACTCAGAAGAACCACAATAAGGAACCGAGACTCTGAGGAACCTGTATTCAACAAGAGAACCTCCCTCACATGGAAACCAAGACTCGGAAGAACCACAATAAGGAACCGAGACTCTGAGGAACCTGTATTCAACAAGGGAACCTCCCTCAGATGGAAACCAAGACTCAGAAGAACCACAATAAGGAACCGAGACTCTGAAGAACCTTTGACTCTTTGTCTGTTGACAGCTGCATTTTATAGAAAACAGCTTCTAAATTACAAACAGTTTTTTGCTGGTGAAGCTAAGCCCAGGCCTGAGCCAATCAGATTCATCCTCCTCGGAGCAGAGCTGCTATGAGACGAGAGCGCCCCCCTGAGTGTGAGTGTGAGTGTGAGTGTGTGTGTGTGTGTGTGTGTGTGTGTGTGTGTGTGTGTGTGTGTGTGTGTGTGTGTGGAGTCAGCAGATTGTCCAGTGATTTGAGGCTGTAGTTGGAGATGAGAGGTTTTTTCGTCGCGGCTGTGAAGGCCGATCTCATTCGTTCACGCTCCGCCGCTGAACCTGCAGCTTCAGCCTCTTCAGTCCGACCCCGAACCCAAGGTTAAAGGTGGAACTGTGGAACGGTGTTCTCCTGAGTCAGGTCCCCAGCTGGGGTCACTGTGTGTGCGAGCCTCAGACGTCCAGTTAATAACCTCCATGTGTAGAAGGGACCCCCGCCCCCCGCCGAATACCCCCCTGGTGTCGCCCCGGACCTGGGGCCGCTTTTCCAGCGGGGGCTTTTTCCAAAAATAACAGGGAGGCAAACTGCTTCGAGGATCAGGATCCATTTGGTTCCCATTAGAAACTGCGCTGTGGCTTGTGGGAAGCTCGGCATTCCCGGAAAAACGCCTCCAGCCTTTTTTCATCCAACCACACCCTGGATTCTGCACAGTCGTCGGAAATCTGAGGCCGAGAAGTCAGTCCTTCTGTTTTTAAACCGTGGGCCTAGAACTGGGAGCACCGAGGGCCTGGGTGGGGTTACAGCGCCCCCTGGTGGCAGAGGGAACGTCACCAAACTTGGATATTTCATTTAAAATGTTGTGAAGGCTCTACTGCTGGTCTACAATGAAACATCCCAAAGCTACCAGGTTTTAAACGGTGGTTCCGCTGATGTTAGGCTCATGTGCAGCTGCTCCAGAGCCTCCAGTTTGGGTTGATGTTGTTCTATATTTACTCCACCCTCCGCATCCACAGCCGACAGCAGCTGCCGCTTCATTAGACGAGACTAGCACCAGCAGCTGAAGCACCAGCCGTTTTAATACAGATGTCTTTTGAAATTATTTTTAGAGCTGCTCAAACCCAGCCGAGCTTTTACTTCTGCTGCTTTTCGTGTCGTTTAACCCGCTTCTCTCAGCACAGACGCCGAGATTAAAGACCCCCAGAAGCGAAGGCGATCTTGAGGCGGACGGAGGAAGTCTGGAGGTTATTTTCTGTGGGTTTTCACGAAGCAGGAACACGATCTTCCTCAAACAGAAACAGTGAGATGCCCATCTGCGGTGACACGGCATTAGTGAGGGAAGACAGATGAAGAAACAGTGAGCCGGGCGTCTGTCTGTCAGAGGCTTTTGAAGCGTCTCCTCTCGGCCTCGCGGAGAGCTACGGAGAGACGACTATTTCTCGCAGCTGTCAGCCACAGAAAACTAACGTTTACACTTCTCTCTCAGCCTGGGTTCTGACAGCTCTCCTGGAGAAGCCTCCTCCGAACACAGTCCCAACAAAGATCCTCATTTTCCAGCTCTTCCAATTTCACACCACAACAAAGAGCGAGTTCGAGGCGAGGAGTTCGTTCTGTGGCTTCGGAAAAAGCCTGGAATCAGCACTCCGACATTTTCAGAATGAACTAAAACTAACGCTGTCATTTCTGACTGCAGCGACTCTCCTAAATATAAATGTCCTTCAAACACCCCCCCCCCCCCTCCCCCTTGGAGCTGAGTTACAGGGCGCAGGGGTTAAATCTCCCCCTACGACACGGGACGACCCTTCAACACCCTGATACTTCATCAGAACACAAATAAAACAGAGCAGCGCTTCATTCCCAGGCGACTAGCGCCGCTCTGTAGCAGCTCTGCACCAGTCTGCAGTGATATCAGAGGAGCTGCTGGACTCTAGTTACATTTAGAGCCTCTGTTTTGGGTGCCGTTTAGAACCCTTTTTCTCTATTGAACCATCTATAACACGTTCTCTTTCAGTCAGAAGAACCACTTCAACATGTGCTCAGGGTTCTGTATAGATCCATTTCCCTTTATAAACAGCCCTTCTAGAACCCTTGTTATTAAGTGTGTGCACTACACAGGGCAGGGGATGATATTGGAGGTTCCCCTCTAGTGGCGGGGGAGTGTAATTGCAAACTCCAATTCACAAATATAAACTCTATGGAGATTACACACACCGTGTCTACAGTCGATGCACCTGGACGTAGCTGAGTTCATTCACATTAATAAGTGTCTACAAACTTTTGGACGTATTGTTATTGAAGACAAAGTAAGAAGAATGTAGAGTATGTGCCCTTTAAAGCAGAAAAACACACTCTCCTTGACTCTCACACTATTTGTGAGATGGATGGAGTAAAGCACAGAGGTGCGGTTCGATACTGCATTACCTTTCCACACACACACACACACACACACACACACACTGCAGCTCTCAGCGGATCAGTGACTGAGTGACTCCGGACATGATCTTCCTCTAAAGACTGGAGCTGAGTGAAAGATGAGCCTGAGAAGTCAAACAGACAAAGAGGGAATGTGTGTGTGTGTGTGTGTGTGTGTGTGTGTGTGTGAGCATGTGTCCATGGCCAGCTGCGGCTAAAAGGGCACAGTGACTCGAAAAAGGACAAAAATCAATGACTCTTACCATCACACCCTGAATACTGACCACCTCCAGCCACTTTATTATGCACTGGCCACTTTATCAGAAACACCCCCCCCTCTACTGACACTCACTGGCCACTTTATCAGAAACACCCCCCTCTACTGACACTCACTGGCCACTTTATCAGAAACACCCCCCCTCTACTGACACTCACTGGCCACTTTATCAGAAACACCCCCCTCTACTGACACTCACTGGCCACTTTATCAGAAACACCCCCCTTCTACTGACACTCACTGGCCACTTTATCAGAAACACCCCCCCTCTACTGACACTCACTGGCCACTTTATCAGAAACACCCCCCCTCTACTGACACTCACTGGCCACTTTATCAGAAACACCCCCCTCTACTGACCCTCACTGGCCACTTTATCAGAAACACCCCCCCTCTACTGACACTCACTGGCCACTTTATCAGAAACACCCCCCTTCTACTGACACTCACTGGCCACTTTATCAGAAACACCCCCCTCTACTGACACTCACTGGCCACTTTATCAGAAACACCCCCCCCTCTACTGACACTCACTGGCCACTTTATCAGAAACACCCCCCTTCTACTGACACTCACTGGCCACTTTATCAGAAACACCCCCCCTCTACTGACACTCACTGGCCACTTTATCAGAAACACCCCCCTCTACTGACACTCACTGGCCACTTTATCAGAAACACCCCCCCTCTACTGACACTCACTGGCCACTTTATCAGAAACACCCCCCTTCTACTGACACTCACTGGCCACTTTATCAGAAACACCCCCCTCTACTGACACTCACTGGCCACTTTATCAGAAACACCCCCCCCTCTACTGACACTCACTGGCCACTTTATCAGAAACACCCCCCTTCTACTGACACTCACTGGCCACTTTATCAGAAACACCCCCCCTCTACTGACACTCACTGGCCACTTTATCAGAAACACCCCCCTCTACTGACACTCACTGGCCACTTTATCAGAAACACCCCCCCCTCTACTGACACTCACTGGCCACTTTATCAGAAACACCCCCCTTCTACTGACACTCACTGGCCACTTTATCAGAAACACCCCCCTCTACTGACACTCACTGGCCACTTTATCAGAAACACCCCCCCCTCTACTGACACTCACTGGCCACTTTATCAGAAACACCCCCCTCTACTGACACTCACTGGCCACTTTATCAGAAACACCCCCCCCTCTACTGACACTCACTGGCCACTTTATCAGAAACACCCCCCTCTACTGACACTCACTGGCCACTTTATCAGAAACACCCCCCCCTCTACTGACACTCACTGGCCACTTTATCAGAAACACCCCCCTTCTACTGACACTCACTGGCCACTTTATCAGAAACACCCCCCCCTCTACTGACACTCACTGGCCACTTTATCAGAAACACCCCCCTCTACTGACACTCACTGGCCACTTTATCAGAAACACCCCCCTCTACTGACACTCACTGGCCACTTTATCAGAAACACCCCCCCCTCTACTGACACTCACTGGCCACTTTATCAGAAACACCCCCCTCTACTGACACTCACTGGCCACTTTATCAGAAACACCCCCCTTCTACTGACACTCACTGGCCACTTTATCAGAAACACCCCCCCTCTACTGACACTCACTGGCCACTTTATCAGAAACACCCCCCCTCTACTGACACTCACTGGCCACTTTATCAGAAACACCCCCCTTCTACTGACACTCACTGGCCACTTTATCAGAAACACCCCCCCTCTACTGACACACACTGGCCAGTTTATCAGAAACACCCCCCTCTACTGACACACACTGGCCACTTTATCAGAAACACCCCCCCTCTACTGACACTCACTGGCCACTTTATCAGAAACACCCCCCTCTACTGACACACACTGGCCACTTTATCAGAAACACCCCCCCTCTACTGACACACACTGGCCACTTTATCAGAAACACCCCCCTCTACTGACACTCACTGGCCACTTTATCAGAAACACCCCCCCTCTACTGACACTCACTGGCCACTTTATCAGAAACACCCCCCCTCTACTGACACTCACTGGCCACTTTATCAGAAACACCCCCCCTCTACTGACACACACTGGCCACTTTATCAGAAACACCCCCCTCTACTGACACTCACTGGCCACTTTATCAGAAACACCCCCCTCTACTGACACTCACTGGCCACTTTATCAGAAACACCCCCCCCTCTACTGACACACACTGGCCAGTGTATCAGAAACACCCCCCCCTCTACTGACACACACTGGCCACTTTATCAGAAACACCCCCCCCTCTACTGACACACACTGGCCACTTTATCAGAAACACCCCCCCCTCTACTGACACACACTGGACACTTTATCAGAAACACCCCCCTCTACTGACACACACTGGCCACTTTATCAGAAACACCCCCCCCTCTACTGACACTCACTGGCCACTTTATCAGAAACACCCCCCCCTCTACTGACACTCACTGGCCACTTTATCAGAAACACCCCCCCCTCTACTGACACTCACTGGCCACTTTATCAGAAACACCCCCCTTCTACTGACACTCACTGGCCACTTTATCAGAAACACCCCCCTCTACTGACACTCACTGGCCACTTTATCAGAAACACCCCCCCTCTACTGACACACACTGGCCACTTTATCAGAAACACCCCCCTCTACTGACACTCACTGGCCACTTTATCAGAAACACCCCCCTCTACTGACACACACTGGCCACTTTATCAGAAACACCCCCCTCTACTGACACTCACTGGCCACTTTATCAGAAACACCCCCCCTCTACTGACACTCACTGGCCACTTTATCAGAAACACCCCCCTCTACTGACACTCACTGGCCACTTTATCAGAAACACCCCCCTCTACTGACACACACTGGCCACTTTATCAGAAACACCCCCCTTCTACTGACACTCACTGGCCACTTTATCAGAAACACCCCCCCTCTACTGACACTCACTGGCCACTTTATCAGAAACACCCCCCTTCTACTGACACTCACTGGCCACTTTATCAGAAACACTTTATCAGTATCTATTTCTCATTTCTCCCTCATTTCTCGTTCCTCTCTTTAAAGGACTCGCAGTGTCTCTGCAGTTTATTTAAGACTCACACATGGCGCACAGACAGACCATTAGTGCGGGCAATTAGCGTAATAATTCATAGCGGAGCAGGGCATAGTGCTGCAGTGGGCACGGGATGGATGTTCTCGTGCTGTTTCCTGGCGCCGTGAAGCAGAGCAGGGTTTAAATGTTGGGTTTGACACTTCGCTGGTTGTTTTTACCGCTACAAACATGGAGTACACTCCAGAAAGCCACGGCCCCGAGTCATTCCCGACGCCCTGATTAATTTATTTGTGCGTCGTGATCTAATTAGTCTGAGATACTCAACTACACACAGCACGTGGGATCACTACAGGCGGTCAGTCTCTCCGGATCGCAGAGGGACACACACTTATTCCGTTCTAATCGTACACACAGTCAGAAAATCAGGCTCTGTGTTTACATGAATTATTCTGGGCTTCTAGGTCATTTCAACATGTGCATAAATTACTGAAGAAGGAGTGTGTTCTCTGAGACATGAATGATTCTAAATAGAAAAGGTGATGTTTTATTATAACACTCATTAAACCACAACAGCCCTAAATCACGCTGGGAATCTCTGCCCTGAAAATACTGTCGTTTCAGGAGAGACGGGGTTAATGGACAACGTGGAGCAAGAAGATGTCCAAGAATCAGATCCGTAGATAGATCACAGGGAAAATCAAAACACAAAAATCAGAGCATTGCACTGGCTTCCAATTAATTTTCTTAATGATTCATCATTTCTTTCATTGTCATGTGAAGCCCTTCATGGCCAAATATTTGAATTATATTTCTCTGAATATTTTATATTTGAATCATCTTTGTATGGCATTTGATGAACTTGAAGTGTTGAGCTGCTGAAATTCACACACAAAAAAACAATAGATAAAATTTCTGAGTAAAAACATTTAATAAAAAAATACAGACGCATAAATTTTAAAGTCTAAAATATTTAAACAGCACAAATACGAATGTAGGCCAGATGTCAACTATCGGGCTTCTCAGGAAAAGTGAACTTGCCCCTGGATTTGTATTTGTGTGATCCATATATATTTGTTTTTATGTGGAATAACGATGGAAAAACACGGATGTGTGGTTTGGTGTTTTAAAAGTCTTACATTTAAATTTAAACAGACAAAATTGCCCCAGGTTCCCCTTTCACAAATGAATTCTAGAGAACCTCTGGAGAATCATGTTCGGAGATGTCCCAGAGTGGTGACCGCATGCTTTAGGAATGAGGTGGCACCTCTGCATCCCTTCAGTAAACACAGCGAGTACTCCGGGACATTAGCAGCTTCGTTCACAGTTGCATTGACTCAGACGTTGTCTTTTCTAGGGCGTTAGAAGTTAAACTCAGCGTAAAGTCCAGGACAAATGTTGTGGGGTGTTTGTGTTCTCATACTGCACCCCCGGGTTAACTCTCTGAGCTACTGTGTGTGTGTGTGTGTGTGTGTGTGTGTGTGTGTGTGTGTTTGTGTGTGTGTGTGAAAGTGGCTAGGGTTCTATACCCATGAAGCATGACCATGGAAAGGGATGCAGTGTAACTACAGCAATGGTGTATTGGAGTACGGTATCCATGGAGATGGGGTTTCAGTAACCATAGAAACAAAGACCATAGACCATGACCATGGAAATGGGGTTGGTCCTGATGTGTATGGGGGTGTGATGGGATGAGTGTGATGAGTTGCAGGTGGGGGTCTGGGGCTCCAGCTGTGTGTTATTAGCTGAGGTCAGAGTCGTGCCACCAACATATGAGCAGCCAGCTCCAATCAATACACTCAATACCCACAACGCACCTCTGCCCTGTCTAACCTCAGTGCTAAAAATACAGACAGACAGCAGTGCGGGGGTTAGACAGCTGTAATTGCCTGCGTCCTGTAATCACATTAATCCTTCTCCTGATAATAACAGAGCTCAGGTGATGAGTTTCTAACTTCCCCCACCTCAGAGCCGAGCAGTAAACAGGAGGACGCAGGGCACGCAGCAAAACACGTCTTAAATTATATTCACCTTTATCTTAAACACTAGACATACATCTAATACCTCGCTTTATCATTTATCCATCCATTGTCTGTAGCCCAGAGAGAACACACCACACTCCTCACAGACAGTCACCCGGAGGAAACCCACGCAGACACAGGGAGAACACACCACACTCCTCACAGACAGTCACCCGGAGGAAACCCACACAGACACAGGGAGAACACACCACACTCCTCACAGACAGTCACCCGGAGGAAACCCACGCAGACACAGAGAGAACACACCACACTCCTCACAGACAGTCACCCGGAGGAAACCCACGCAGACACAGGGAGAACACACCACACTCCTCACAGACAGTCACCCGGAGGAAACCCACGCAGACACAGAGAGAACACACCACACTCCTCACAGACAGTCACCCGGAGGAAACCCACGCAGACACAGAGAGAACACACCACACTCCTCACAGACAGTCACCCGGAGGAAACCCACGCAGACACAGGGAGAACACACCACACTCCTCACAGACAGTCACCCGGAGGAAACCCACGCAGACACAGAGAGAACACACCACACTCCTCACAGACAGTCACCCGGAGGAAACCCACGCAGACACAGAGAGAACACACCACACTCCTCACAGACAGTCACCCGGAGGAAACCCACGCAGACACAGAGAGAACACACCACACTCCTCACAGACAGTCACCTGGAGCGGGACTCGAACCCACAAACTCCAGGACCCTGGAGCTCTGACAGAGACACTTCCTGCTGCTCCACTGTGGTGCCCCCTTTTGATCATTATTATTATTATTTGGAAATTTCTTAAAGTGACCGTATCGCACTCGTCTCCACAGTGGAACACTGTTCTGTTTCTTTATGAAACGTCTGTGACCTGCTTTGGTCCAAACCCCACGAGCCCCACAGCAGTGTTCTCCCCCTGTGTAAACAGCCCCTGTTCAGAACGCCCGCTTTCAGCACCTGTTCCTTTAAATGATAATGAGCCGCTCGCTGTTCACCCCGACCCCGAGCGCACAGCAGTGTTCTCCCCCTGTGTAAAGAGCCCTGATCTGGGGGAAATCTCGGGAAAGTGGCGTGCGTGAAAAGCTCAGAGACCGACAGCTTTGACGTAAAGGAAGTCCGATTTCAGACGAGCACGTTGGCGTCCGAGATGAAAGAGATTTGTTCTTCCATGTCTCCGGAGAGATCCTCCATCCCGCGGCGTTTATTCGGCTTTATTCCGAACGCTCTCCTGCCGAAGACCTTGGCCTCTACGTTCAGAGGTATAACGACTCAACGATGGAGTAAAACTGAACACTGCGGTCAAAGCTGATGTGTTTATATTCAGATCATCTTATTTATCCATGATTCCGCGTGTGTGTTCCTCACGGATGGGAAAACCGGGAACGGGCGATTTCTCAGGGTCTGTCTTTCCAGGCCAGCACCATTCTGCTGAACAGCAATCAACAAAAATTGATTCCAGGTGGCGAATGTGTGATTTTCCGCCAGTGCCAGATTGTGCGTGAGTGTGTGAGAGTGTGTGTCTGCGTGAGTGTGTGCGAGAGTGTGTGTGAGAGTGTGTGTTTTCAGCTCAGAGGGCCTGCAGAGATGAGGGTCAGTCCGTTAACAAAAGCAGGACGCTCTGTATTCATCCAGAGGAACAGAGGTGGTCTACATCCACAGACGATAATCAAAGATGTCCCGCTGCTCTGGGATTGGCTGGACATTGTTTACACACTGTGTTCTGTCTGACACACACACACACACACACCTACACACACACACACACACACAGCAGCACCCCATAAACAAATGGTGGCCTCACTGTGTGGATTAATCCCGCTCAGGGGGAGCCGTTATTGTTCTGTCATGTTTCTTTCCCACGGAGAGAAATCCACGGCAGGACGGTGTGAGTGTGTGTGTGTGTGTGTGTGTGTTAGTGTGTGTGTAGGTGTGTGTGTGAACACGAGACTCGATTAGTGGCTGTACCAGTTTGTTGTGTGTGTCATGTGTCCACTGAGGGGGTCTCTAACAAGACTGTGGCCCGTTTGGACCTTTTTGTTTTGGTTCTGTGCTGAGGAAAGAACACCACTGTGTCTATAAACATACACTGACCAGCCATAACATTACAACCCCCTCCTCATTTCTCCCCTCACTGTCCCCTCTCTCAGCTCCACTGTCCCCTCACTGTCCCCTCTCTCAGCTCCACTGTCCCCTCACTGTCCTCTCTCTCAGCTCCACTGTCCCCTCACTGTCCCCTCTCTCAGCTCCACTGTCCCCTCACTGTCCTCTCTCTCAGCTCCACTGTCCCCTCACTGTCCTCTCTCTCAGCTCCACTGTCCCCTCACTGTCCACTCTCTCAGCTCCACTGTCCCCTCACTGTCCTCTCTCTCAGCTCCACTGTCCCCTCACTGTCCCCTCTCTCAGCTCCACTGTCCCCTCACTGTCCACTCTCTCAGCTCCACTGTCCCCTCACTGTCCTCTCTCTCAGCTCCACTGTCCCCTCACTGTCCCCTCTCTCAGCTCCACTGTCCCCTCACTGTCCTCTCTCTCAGCTCCACTGTCCCCTCACTGTCCCCTCTCTCAGCTCCACTGTCCCCTCACTGTCCTCTCTCTCAGCTCCACTGTCCCCTCACTGTCCTCTCTCTCAGCTCCACTGTCCCCTCACTGTCCCCTCTCTCAGCTCCACTGTCCCCTCTCTCAGCTCCACTGTCCCCTCACTGCCCTGTGCTGGAATGAGTGTGAGTGTGTGAGTGCTCTCTGAGACACAGGGGGAGCCCAGGACCAAAAGCACCCAACATTATCTAGTGCTCCTTTAAAACTCACTCTAACCCTAACCTCAGGAACCGACAGTAAACCGTTTCACTCTTAGTTTCTCACATGAAAGTAACATTTTACAAACGCACATCTGTAAAAACCAACAAACAAACACAGTGAGGACACACACACACACACACACACACATGGATCTGAGAGCTCAGCGTCCCCCTCGTTCTGAGAGACCACCGCGGCCCTGTGATGTAATCACTCTGTGTTTGTTGCCGTGGCGATATCACAGAGGCGCATCCTCGTTTCCGTCGGCTTTTCACCTGCCTTTCATTCCTCTGTGTGTGTGTGTGTGTGTGTGTGTGTGTGTGTATTTGTGTGAAGACTAAATTTAGCAAGACCCCTCCCAGGTTTTTAATTGGCTCGTCTCGTCTCAGCGCTGAGACGACATAGAGCAGCAATTAAAGACCACCGTCTCCGCTCAGGTTCGAGAGGAGCCTCTTGTTTCTGATGTTATTTCCAGCGCGTGGAGGTGTCGCTGCTCAGAGAACTGTGTTCTTTAAACATCACACGGGCCCCTCATGACTTCAACAAGACTTTCTCTCCAGCAGAACGAGCACACACACACACACACACACACACACACACAGGCTGGTGCGGAACCGTGTTCCCTGCGCTTTGATAGCGCTCAGGGTTTACTCAGCTCTCTCTGTCTACAGCCGTCTGAGGAGCTTTAATTCCCCTCAAAGCATCACGGCTCATCATCGCGAGGCTCACGCCGAGCTCCACACTTCTCCACATCGTCCAAATAATTATTCAAAACCTGTGAAGATTTAGAAAACATCACAGTGCCATCATTTCATAACTTTATCCACCGCAGAAACGAGTCTTAAATTCTTTAAAACATGGATTCACAACTCACCCCCATGTCACTCACTCACTCACATTTAGGAGGGTGAGGATTCTCCACCGGGGGGCGGTATTAGCACTGAAGGAGAGTCTGTGTGGGTCGTTGTGAGGGAAGAACACAAACACAGACACGGTTTATTCTCTCATTCAGAGTTCAGTAAAGAGCAGATTCTTGACAGTGATGTTTCTGAATGTGTCCCAGTGTCCCACTGTTCACTCCTTCACGCCTTCGTCCATTCATCCATTCATCCATTCATCTGCGCAGACAGGACACCTTCATGAGCCAGGGGTGATGGAGGAAGTCATTATTTCTCACTCTTTCTCTGACTTTTCTCTGTCTTTCTTTTTCTCTCGCTTCATCCTTGCTCTCTTCTCTCTCTACACCTCTTTCCATTTTTCTTCTTTCCTTCTTATCCCCCTCATGCCATTCTCTCTCTCTCTCTCTCTCTCTCTCACTCTCTCTCTCTCTGTGTGTGTGTGTGTGTGTGTTTCTCCTAAATTCCTTGTCTCTACTTCTCTATATCTCCTTGCTTTGTTTTCTTTTCTATCCACCTCTCTCTCTCTCTTTCTATCCACCTCTCTCTCTCGCTCCCTCTCTCTCTCACTCTCTCGCTCTCTCTCCCTCTCTCTCTCACTCTCTCTCTCTCTCTCTCGCTCCCTCTCTCGCTCTCTCTCCCTCTCTCTCTCACTCTCTCTCTCTCTCTCTCGCTCCCTCTCTCTCTCACTCTCTCTCTCTCTCTCTCTCTCAGTGTAATCTGATTAGAGATAAATTGCTCAGTGCTGATAAACACTCTGAGGTAAAGGTGAAGAGCAGGTTCCCGGCAGCTGCTGAAATTAAAGCAAGTCTCAGAGAGGAAGAAGATCAAAGAGAGAGAGAGAGGGAGAGATGGGGGGGGGGGTCTGAGTGTGATGAGGGAACTCTGCTCACACTGAGTCACACATGGACACTGCTGTATAAACAGACACTGCCCATTTTAATCCAAAAAGCTTTTTATAAAATTCAGAGAGTGTTTCCTCACCATTTGCTGCTCTCTGTTGTGTTTGCGCTGGAAAAAGCTCCAGTGTTTGTACACAGCCCTGGCTCCGTACATGGGAAACAAAGTAAGTGTCTCAAACTGAACTGGATCAGGACTCTCTCTCTCTCTCTCTCTCTCTCTCTCTCTCTCTCTCTCTCCCTCTCTCTTTCTTCTCTCTCTCCCACTCTCTTTTCTCTCTCTCTCTCTCTCTCACTCAGTGTGTGTGTGTGTTTATCAGGTAAATGCCTCATTGTGAGGACTTAACCAGAAGGTGCTCGACACAAGGCCAGGGAATTGGTTTCAAGATGAAGACAGGTTTAAGATCAGGTTTAAGTTTAAGATCAGGGTTAATGTTTAGAGTTTAAGAGTGTGTGAATTTTAGGGACTTTATCTAGATATTTATTAACTTTGCTGAGACTTCATCTTTACCATGAGACTAACTAGTGCCCTGAACTTAACCCTTACATTAGCCTTAAAACATGTCTTTACCTTAATTTGTAATTATTACAGTGTGGGGACCACCCTGTGTTCCTGACAAGGAAGACGAGTCCCTACGATGTGTGTGTGTGTGTGAACAGGTCCCCACAACGTGATATATTCCAGACACACACACACACAGACAGAAGTGCTGATGGCCAGCGAGGCCTGGAGCGATGCTGAGAGCGAGGGAAGAAAAGAGGAGGAAAAGAGAGAGGGAACAGGAAGTGATGATGCAAGAAAAGAGCGACAACGTGGCCGAGGGCAATGAGGAACAGAATTACTCACCCCCCCCCCCCCCCCCCCACATCCTCCACTCCTCCACCTCATCCCTCTATTCTCCTCCCCTCTCCCCTTCTCCTCCCTCCATCCTGTTCTCATTTCTCCCTTCTTTCCTCCACTCATTTCTCCCTTCTTTCCTCCACTCATTTCTCTCCTCCTGTTGACTTCCCTTCATCCATCCATCACTTTCTCTCCTCTACTCCTCCCTCCATTCCGTCCTCTGATGTCTGTTTTTCCTCAGGTGCCTCTTCTCCTGCTTCTACCTTTACCTTTATTTTTCCACCTCTCTTTCCTCCCTTCTTCCTCCCCTCTCTTTCTGTACAGCCATCTCTCCATCTCCCTCACTCCACCATTTCTCCTCGTGCCTCCTTCTTTCTTCTTCTTTACTCCTGTCTATCCCTTCTTCACTCTCATTTCCTCTGATGTTCTTTATTTATTTTTACCCTTTTTTATTTACCATTTTCTTTCTCTGTCCCTCCTTTGCTCCTGTATCTTGTCCTTTCCTTGTCCTCTCTCTCTCTCTCTCTCTCTCTCTCTCTCTCTCTGTGTGTGTGTGTCCAGCATATGCTCTGAGGTTTGGTTTAATAAATAATTCAATTAAATGAGCTCCCATCTGCTCCAGACCCCACCCCCCAAACCCCCCACAATACAGCTGTGCTTCCACCCCTCTCTTTTTCTCTCTCTCTCTCACTCACTCCTTCTCTCTCTCCCTCAGTTCTCTCTCTCTCTGTCCTCTCTTTCTCTCTCTCTCTCTATCTCTCTGTTCCCTGTCTCTCTCTCTCCCTCTCTCTGTCCCCTGTCTCTCTCTCTCTCTCTCTCTCTCTCTCTCTCTCTTTCTCTGTCCCCTGTCTCTCTCCTCTCTCTCTCTCTCTCTCTCTGTCCCCTGTCTCTCTGTCCTCTCTCTCTCTCTCTCTCTCTCTCTGTCCCCCCTCTCTCTCTCTCTCTCTCTCTGTCCCCTCTTTCTCTCTCTCTCTCTGTCTCCTGTCTCTCTCTGTCCCCCGTCTCTCTCTGTCCCCCGTCTCTCTCTGTCCCCTGTCTCTCTCTGGACGTGTATAAACTGGACGCTGATGGACACAGAGAGCGGAAATAAACCCTGTTTAATGAATAATTCATGTCTAACCTTTAACGACCGAATTAGCCGCTGGTTTAGCTCGGAGTGTTAGCGTCTCCATTTAGCGCGTGTCGGGGGTTAATTTCCTCGTTAATGAATTAATGCTAATGAACGCAGTGCGACAGGAGCCGGTCGTTCTGGACGCTTTGTGCTTTCAATCTTCACTTTTTAAAATAAAAGCCCTGCTCCTGCTTTTGTCTTGCCTTCTTCTCTCTGACCGCCCGCTCTCCGGAGACGGACTCGCCGTGTCTCTCACCTCTGGGGGGTGTGCCGTGGTCACGGGGTCAAAGGGTGTGAGGTGTCCCTCGCTTAAGGGCAAGGCCTCCCTCTTCCTCCAGGTTGAAGTTTCCGACTTTTCCAGTTTCCGAGTCTCAGAGAAGGAGGAGTGAGAGAAGGCTCTGATCCCTATCTCGGGTCCTCGGGTTCTCTCTGTGTCGGTGTGGGTTTCCTCCCACAGTCCAAACACACACACACATTGATACGTGGAGTGACTCTTCTCTACCCTCTCTGATTCTCTACGACCCAGTGGTTACTGTAAAAAGACAAAGAGCGGGAGAATGTGTGAATGTTGAACTGCAATTATACGTTACACAAAAACCTTTTAAAACCTAATATTTCACCTGTGTTTACTCACTCACAAAACCCCACCCTGAGTTTACGTTTACAGCCAGGGGTCACAGGAGAGGAGGGGAACAGCCCCTGCCCTGAAGCCCAACGCCAGCGCTCTGCTGTTTATTACACACCCCTGATTGTTAGAGTGGGCTGCGTTTGTGCTCACATCTCTGAGGAAATCTCACTCAAGCAGCAAAATGATGGAGAACAAAGGAGACTGTGTCCTTTAAACTCTTAACCACAGAGTGTTTACGCTACGGAACCAGAGCCGACAAAAAGAAAACAACCTGACACTCTATTACACAGGAGAATTTATTACATCATCCCTGTCCATGGGCTGCAGTTACATCTTTATGCCATGGGGGGCACCATACTGGGGACTAATTAGTTTCAGAGCGCAGAGCTCTAATGTAAACAGAACTGAGAGACGTGCCTGCCCTGGACACAGTCTCACAGCACAAACACAGACCCCCTCCCTGTGTCGGGGGGTAAAGGATCCCACAGTGGAGCACAATGAGGAGAAAATGTTATCCTCTGTTAGCCACATTAGCATTTTCCTTATAGGATCTAATGTAAAACTGTTAGTGTCAGACTCTAAAGCATCTCTCTGTAGTTCCAAACACAGATCACACACTGTTACACATTTTATTTGAGTTGTGTGTTCGCATCATGAGGAGGTCCCTAATGTGGCAGTTACTCTACACTGTGACTGTAAAATACTGCATTTATAACGACGTGGAACAGCATTAGATTAACATTAACGTTAGAGAATGAGGCTGTGTCCTGAACCACACACTGGACCTTTACACACTACACCACAGAGACACTGCTGAGGGCGGTGTATATATTCACACTGTTCAGAGCAGCAGTGTGCGGTTTGGGACACGGCCAGAGACTAACGTTAACTCAATCCATGTTTAGAGCTCTGTCTCACGCCCTGAACACAGCTGATATTAACATTCACTAACTCTCAGATCCTCCTCTGTTTCACTAACAGTTAAACACAAGCCTCTTTCAGAACTGTAATGATCCATCTGTTCTCTGTGGTGCTCTCGTCACTGACCTCAGACCAGAGCTGGTCAACACTAACTTTATAAACCAGACTCTGACGGTGAAGCGGAGGTGAAGCTGATGATTGGAGCAGGTTTATATTTGAACAGGGGCCTTAACGAAGAATGAAAGAAGCCCCACCCTGTGTCTGACTCGCTGCTAAAACACACTCATCTCAGTGGCGCATTTTTAAAATAAAAGTTTGCGAATAAAAGTTTATTTGGGTTCCAGACAAGCTCCATTTATCTGGTCTCTATCTAATGCTCTTTTACTATGTTTAAGGGCTGTTAATGAACCCATTGTGAGTGGGTGTTTTTTACTGCGTAAGCTTCATTGGTAGAAAGGCATTAATAAAAACTAAAGAATAAAAAAATGCTAATTTTGTCCAATTTCTTGCACCCCACCTGCAATAACACCGTCCACACTTTGAGAAACACTGATCTACACCGCTGTGAGGAGTGTGGTGTGTTCTCCCTGTGTCTGCATGGGTTTCCTCCGGGTGACTGTCTGTGAGGAGTGTGGTGTGTTCTCCCTGTGTCTGCGTGGGTTTCCTCCGGGTGACTGTGAGGAGTGTGGTGTGTTCTCCCTGTGTCTGCGTGGGTTTCCTCCGGGTGACTGTCTGTGAGGAGTGTGGTGTGTTCTCCCTGTGTCTGCGTGGGTTTCCTCTGGGTGACTGTCTGTGAGGAGTGTGGTGTGTTCTCCCTGTGTCTGCGTGGGTTTCCTCCGGGTGACTGTCTGTGAGGAGTGTGGTGTGTTCTCTCTGTGTCTGCGTGGGTTTCCTCCGGGTGACTGTCTTTGAGGAGTGTGGTGTGTTCTCCCTGTGTCTGCGTGGGTTTCCTCCGGGTGACTGTCTGTGAGGAGTGTGGTGTGTTCTCCCTGTGTCTGTGTGGGTTTCCTCCGGGTGACTGTCTGTGAGGAGTGTGGTGTGTTCTCCCTGTGTCTGCGTGGGTTTCCTCTGGGTGACTGTCTGTGAGGAGTGTGGTGTGTTCTCTCTGTGTCTGTGTGGGTTTCCTTCGGGTGACTGTCTGTGAGGAGTGGCGCCCCCTCCAGGGTGTATTTCCACCTTGCACCCAATGATTCCAGGTAGGCTCTGGACCCACCGCGACCCTGAACTGGATAAGGGTTACAGATAATGAATGAATGAATGATCTACACTGAGTTGTAAGGCACACGTGTGAGAGCACAGAGGTACAACTGCTCCCTGAAAAGAGCTGGAGACTGGCGTCGCCCTAAAACACGAGACACGACGTGGACAGCGTCCTTCACAGCGCTCTGTCTCCTCACAGCCTCAGCCTCTCACACGTCGGGGACAAACAGCAAAGCCCTTCCTGTTAATGCTGAGGGTTCAGGAGGCGGGACTCGGAGCAGAGAACCAGACCTTAACTGTTCGTACCAAGCACACAGACTAGACGCTGACGGAGTGCTGTGCTGTAATATTCTGATTGAATTGACGGCGAGGGAGAGTTCAGTAGTCGCTGGTTTAGAGACATGTCCAACTCTGCGCCCTCAGACAGACGGTGAACTTCGCTGCTGTACTTTGTAGACCCCTGATCCAGAGTGTCATCAGTGAGAGTGTGGTGCGTGGGTGACCTGTGGACGCAGATAATGTCATGTCAACGTGTGAAGTGCAGATGGAGGCAGGAAGTGATGTCATACACAGGGAGCTCCTCTAATTAAGCCTGTGTTATGTGTCGTTAACAGTCGCTCAAAACCATTTCAACTGATACGTCATGAGAGACCAGTATCAAGGACCAAACGCGGCTCACGAGGGAGAAACGTCCTGCGTTCAGCGCCAGACTGAGGCAGCTTCCTGCTCAGAAACGTCTTCTTTAGTTGTGTTTCTTGTCGATGTTTTACATTCGTCACCAGCGCAGACACAGCACCAACACAACTGTGTGAACACACACTCACTCATGACGAGCGGAGCCAGCTTTACATTCACCACGGCCCCGTTCCACCTTAAAGGCAATGACTACGGTTCTGGGGAACTGCAGTTCTCTCTGATTTGTTTTCACTCAGAAGCTGCACACTTCTTCACCAAAGAAAACGGTTCTATGTAGAACCCTGGACACTTGAAGTACATTTGAATGATTAAAGGGTTCTCTGCATCGTGAAGGGGTTCTTGATGTTGATGGAGAATGAGCTGTAGATGGTTCTCTACGGAACCAAAAAAGGGTTCCTCTGTTGTTACGAGTACAGCATCCTCCTCTGGGTTCGTGCTTTTCAACATTCGCTTCGTTCATTGTTTAAAAGCCTCTGGGTTTGTTTATGTTTATATTTTATCATTGTATTAAAAGTCACTAACACATCAAAGGATCCAGGGCTCTGAGCAGCACACGTCAGTCGTGGATCAGGGCGTGTGTCCGGCAGCGGGCACTCGGCCGGTTATTCTTCGAAAATGAGGTTTTTGTGGGTTGACCTTGGCGAGTAAACAAAGACAAAATGAGAAAATATGAAGCTCAAACTGCTCTGAGCTCCTGGATATCGCCGTCTGCACTCGTTTTTACATATTTCCCTGGAGATATCCCTCCATCCCGTCACTGCAGAAACACTCCACCACATCTTTGGGGTTCGGACGGAGAGATGAAGAAAGAACCACTCGGAACTTTCTGGACTTCACTCTCCACAACGTCTCAGTGAGAACTCACACACTGAATATCTCTCTCTCTCTGTCTCTCTCTCTCTCTCATTCTTTCTCTCTCTCTCTCTCTTTCTGTGTCTCTCACTCTTTCTCTCTCTCTTTCTACTGTTCTTTCTCACACACTCTTTCTCTCTTTCTTTGACTCTTACTTCATTTTCCCTCACTCCTTCTCTTCTAACTTTCTCTCCTTCACCTTGTTCTGGGTGTTTTTTTGGTTTTCTCTTTTCACTCCTGTCCTCCCTCTCTTTGTCCTCTCCGTTTTCTCTCTGTCTTTTATTCTTTCATCCTGCAATCTTTCTCTGTCTCTAATTTTACTAGCTTTTTCCTCCAGGTTTTTTCTTGCTTCATTTTTTCTTTTTACTCCTGTCCTCCCCACTATTCTCTCTCTCTCTCTCTCTCTCTCTCTGATATTGATTTAAACTAAAGGTGACTCGCCCGTGGAGCTGCAGTGCCACTGAGTTAATGAGAAAAAAGCAGCCTCCATTTCCAGTGCGGGGGGCTTGAGAGACCACCGCCAAGAAATGGAGGCATTCCCTCCTTCTTTCTTACGTTCTTTCCCTTTCTTTTTTCCCTCCTGATGATGGTGGGATGCTTGGGCCAGAGGACATTCCACAACCTTGAGAGCTGAGCCCCGAGAAAACGGTTCAATATCAACTCTCCCTTCATTTCTGAGGACCTCAGACACGTCCAGATTTTACACACACACCACGCGTCCATTCACTCATTCATTCCTTCATCTTCTTCATCCCGATCCATCATTCTCTCCTCCATTCTCCCTCTATTCGTCTACATCTCTCTATCTCTCTCAAACTCTCTCTCTCTCTATCTCTCTCTCTCTCTCTCTATCTCTCTCAAACTCTCTCTCTCTCTATCTCTCTCTCTCTCTCTCTCTCTCTCTCAAACTCTCTCTCTTGCTATATTTCTCTCTCTCTCTCTCTCTCTCTCTCTCTCTCTCCATCTTTCTCTTGTTGGAGTTGTTTTTAAACTCCAAGGAGAACATGCAAAAATCCCATTTCTGTCCAAAGTAACTCTGCAGCCTCTTGAAGGATAGAAAGAAAGATGGACAGATGGACAGAAGGATGGGGGGAAGCTGGTGGCAGATTGTATGTGAACACACTCATTTTGTCAGCGGGAGGGGTCTGTGGAAATTACTGTTGGCAAATGTGTAAGTAGCTGCTCATAAGCTTATCAACAGTGTGTGTGTGCGTGTGTGTGTGTGTGTCTCTGTGTGTGTGTGTGTGTGTGTGTGCCAATCACCACAGGTGTGAGAGTTGGGGGAAAAATCAGTGAAAAAGGAGAAAATTATTTCAGAGTGAAACAAGCTACACACAAAGAGAACTAGTATTAAAGCAACTGTAGGTATCATTGATCCCTTCATTCAGAAACTGCTCATCTTTTAAGGTGGAGAGGTGTGTGTGAGTAAGAAGCGACTGTATCTTTTAAGGTGGATCAGTGTGTGTGAGTAAGAAGCGACTGTATCTTTTAATGTGGAGCAGTGTGTGTGAGTAAGAAGCGACTGTATCTTTTAATGTGGAGCAGTGTGTGTGAGTAAGAAGCGACTGTATCTTTTAAGGTGGAGTGGTGTGTGAGAGTAAGAAGCGACTGTATCTTTTAAGGTGGAGCGGTGTGTGTGAGTAAGAAGCGACTGTATCTTTTAAGGTGGAGCGGTGTGTGTGAGTAAGAAGCGACTGTATCTTGTTGGTGTCTGAAGTGTAAAGTGTCTGTAAGTGTTTATTCACTGTTTGAATTCTCACAGAAACTCATGTGTAACTCGAGCTGTTTAGTTTTGTAGCACTTTCGCTCTGTGTTTACTTTCATGCAGTTAGCGCTCTCCTGAATTTAGAGTCAGTTCCACCTTAAGTAATGTAACTGTAACAGCAGAAATAAGTCAGTGTTACCCCCCTATGGAGCAGGAATAGAGCAACATCCTCATCTCGGTTGGTGCTTTTCAGCGTATGGAGTCTCTCCACCGTCCAAACGCAGAGAGAGAGAGAAAGAGAAAGAGTCCTGATCCAGTTCAGTTTGAGACACTTACTTTGTTTCCCATGTGCAGAGCCAGGACTCTGTACAAACACTGGAGCTTTTTCCAGCGCAAACAGAACAGAGAGCAGCAAATGGTGAGGAAACACCCTCTGAATTTTATAAAAAGTGAGTCAGATTAAAATCATGAACATCACCTTTAACTAACACTTGATCAGAACAGTGTCTAGTGCTCACTTGAGGCGACATTCATTCGTTTACTGTGTCATCCTTTCATCACCTCAGGTAGTTTTCCTCTTGGACAGTTGTTGGTCTGTGGGCCGTGTGTGTGTGTGTGTGTTTCACAGTGAGGAGAAGGTCTTCTGTTTCTTTCAGCTGAGTGCCTTGTGTCCTGCAGCAGCTGGCAGCATGGGCTCTGTCTGTCAAAAGTTTTGAGACACCTTGTCTTCAGTTAAAGTGATGCTGAGGCGTGTCGTAACCAGCTCTGTGCACTTAAAGGTGCAATCAGTCTTTTTCAGCCTCAGAGATTAGCAAACAATGTTTACAAAAGTGAGTGTTTATTAGTTCCACTGTGTCTTCTCCCCTGAGAGTAATGATCAAACCTCTCCGTCGCCTCTGAATGAAGCAGTTTGTTCTCCGTAGAGTCGGGGGCAGCCAGTTTAAATCTGATACGTCTCTGACACATCCAGGCCACTAGGGGTCAGAGTCACCGCTGTTTTATAACATGAAGAAGAACCACGATTGACAGTGTAATCTCCCAAGAAAATCACAGATCATTAGTGCAGAATAATTTGTGTGTGTGTGTGTGTGTGTGTGTGTGTGTGTGTTTTCACCTGAGCTTCTGCCACCAGTCTGTAATTATCTCTTATTGAACCCTTACATCAAAGCAGCTCTGAGGCTTCTGCTCTGAGTCATCCACTTGTGTGTGTGTGTGCATATGTGTGTGTGTTTGTGTGTGTGTGTAGAGAAATGATTGGCGTTCACACACACACATCATTCCATGCTGCTCAGATTGTTCCTGCAGTGCAGATGTGTTTAGGTTTGAAGAACCTGCTGCGTCTGACGTCAGACAAAAAAGACCTCTCTTTTCTCTCTCTCTCACACACTCCCTTCTCTCTCTGTCTCTCTTCTTTCTCTCTCTCTCACTCTCTTCTCTCTCACTCTCTCTTCTCTCTCTCTCTCTCTTCTCTCTCTCACACACACACACTCTTCTCTCTCTGTCTCTCTTCTTTCTCTCTCTCTCACTCTCTTCTCTCTCCTCTCTCTCTCTCTCTCTGTCTTCTCTCTCACACACACTCTCTTCTCTCTCTGTCTCTCTTCTTTCTCTCTCTCTCTCCCCTCTCTCTCTTTCTCTTTCTCACTCTCTTCTCTCTCTCTCTCTTTCTCTCTCTCCTCTCTCTCTTTCTCTTCTCTCTCTCTCTCCTCTCTCTCTCTCTCTCTCTCTCTCTCTCTCTCTCTCTCTGTCTTCTCTCTCTCACACACGCTCTCTTCTCTCTCTGTCTCTCTTCTTTCCCTCTCTCTCTCCTCTCTCTCTTCTCTCTGTCTCTTCTCTCTCTCTCTCTCTCTCTCTTCTCTTTCTCTCTCTCTGTTCTCACTCTCTCTCTCTTCTCTTTCTCTCTCTCTCTCTCTGTTCTCACTCTCTCTCTGTTCTCTCTCTCTCTTCTCTTTCTCTCTCTCTGTTCTCACTCTCTCTCTCTCTCTCTCTCTCTCTCTCTCACTCTCTCTCTCACTCTCTCTCTTCTATTTCTCTCTCTGTTCTCACTCTCTCTCTTCTCTTTCTCTCTCTCTGTTCTCATTTCTCTCTCTCTGTTCTCACTCTCTCTCTTCTCTTCTCTCTCTGTTCTCACTCTCTCTCTCTCTCTCTCACTCGCTTCTCACTCTCTCTCTCTTCTCTTTCTCTCTCTCTCTCTCTGTTCTCACTCTCTCTCTCTTCTCTTTCTCTCACTCTCTCTCTCTTCTTTCTCTCTCTGTTCTCTCTCTCTCTTCTCTTTCTCTCTCTCTGTTCTCACTCTCTCTCTCTTTCTCTCACTCTCTCTCTCACTCTCTCTCTTCTATTCTCTCTCTCTGTTCTCTCTCTCTCTCTGTTCTCACTCTCTCTCTTCTTCTCTCTGTTCTCACTCTCTCTCTCTCTCTTTCTCTCTCTCTGTTCTCACTCTCTCTCTCTCTCACTCGCTTCTCTCTCTCTCTCTCTCTCTCTCTCTCTCTGTCTCTCTCTCTCTCTCTGTTCTCTCTCTCTCTCTCTCTCCTTCTCTTTCTCTCTCTCTCTCTCACACACTCTCTCTCTCTTCTTTTTCTCTCTCTGTTCTCTCTCTCTCTCTCTCTCTCTCTCTCTCTCTTCTCTTTCTCTCTCTCTGTTCTCACTCTCTCTCTCTTCACTTTCTCTCTCTCTCTCTCTCTCTCTCTGTTCTCACTCTCTCTCTCTTCTCTTTCTCTCTCTCTCTCTCTCTCACACACTCTCTCTCTCTTCTTTCTCTCTCTCTCTTCTCTTTCTCTCTCTCTGTTCTCACTCTCTCTCTCTCTCTCTCTCACTCTCTCTCTTCTCTTTCTCTCTCTCTGTTCTCACTCTCTCTCTCTCTCACTCGCTTCTCACTCTCTCACTCTCTCTCTGTTCTCTCTCTCTCTCTCTCTCTCTCTCCTCTCTCTCTTCTGCTCTCTCTCTCTCTCTCTCTCTCTCTCTCTCTCTCTCTCTCTCTCTCTCTCTCTCTCTCCCTCTACTGTGGGGATTTTAAATCCAGTAGGAAGTTGCAGTGTGGTAATTATAATTGTGATTTAAATGCAGTATGAATGTGAATTTCAGCGAGTGTTAAAGCTGATGGAGTGCAGGGACGTGGAGGTGGAACTGGCTCCTCTTCAGATGCAGAGACACCACACAGAAGGAGAGAGAGGAGACGATGAGGTAAAAAGTCTACAAGCCGCCACCGTTTTCCCCGCTGTAATTACAAGCTTCATATCTGAGTTTTCATTTCCAACTTAACCCTAGAATCATCACCTCCTCTGACCCACTGAGACCGGAGCACAGAGAGCCGCTGCTTTACTGCCGCGACTGACTCAGAGTGCTGCCTTCCTCCCTCCCACATCAAAGCAGAGTACAGTCAGTCACAGCGCTCAGATACACACTCCACTCCCGGCGCTTCTAGGGTTAAATGTTATCTTCCTCATCAGTTATTTCTCTCCAACATTAAATGTCATTTTAAGACGCAGACGTTTGCTCCATATTTTCAATTTTCATATTCAAACGTCCACCTTAAATGGGTCAGTTTACGAAGCTAGTGTTGGAGTCATTCACCAGCTTCTCATTTGAATTTTTGGTTCCACCTTAAAAAGGCGACTATGTGACGTTGGAGTTATCTTTTAAATCTCTTAAATTCCAAAATTTCTTCATTTAAACATCAAACAACAGACTTTACAGCTTTAAAGGGGGTTCCTGTGATTGCGGGAAAACCCAATTCTCTCAGTGTGTTTTAAGGTGGAGCGGTGTGTGTGAGTAAGAAGCGACTGTATCTTGTTGGTGTCTGAAGTGTAAATTGTCTGTAAGTGTTTATTCACTGTTTGAATTCCCACAGAAACTCATGTGTTACTCGAGCTGTTTAGTTTTGTAGCACTTTCCCTCTGTGTTTACTTTCATGCAGTTAGCGCTCTCCTGAATTTAGAGTCAGTTCCACCTTAAGTAATGTAACTGTAACAGCAGAAATAAGTCAGTGTTACCCCCCCTATGGAGCAGGAATAGAGCAACATCCTCATCTCGGTTGGTGCTTTTCAGCGTTTGGAGTCTCTCCGTTGTCTAAAAACCTCCAGATGGCGTTTCTCTGCCGTGAGCAGAGAGAGAGAAAGCCTAGCACCGGACCCAGACGCTTTGTTTTTTTACCCATTTACAGACATTGGGGCTTCGTAAACACATTAGAGCGGTTTCCAGAGCAGCACATGGAGAGGAACAGGAACTTCTAACCCAGAGTATTCATTTCAGTATGAATCTCTCAGTGTTTAGTTTTTAACGTATGGCAGTTTAGTGGTGAATTTAAACTTTGACAGAAGTAATTTTAGTGTATGAGTGTGTTACTCGTGAGGCTTTTATGAATCTGTGAAACAATGCGACAAAATTCATTATTATATTTCTAAAAATTTGCTGTTGTTTGTGATGTTGTGCTACCATAACGACACCCAGCTGATTGGCTGTGTCCAAGCAACTAGACCCTTTTATTTCCAGCATCAGAAACATTACACTCTTCCTGTGTGAGCGATCTGTGGGAAATTCTACTGATACATTATCCTGAATCCATCAGACAATCAAACCCGGATACATTAGAGTACACACAGCTCCCACGGGAGAGCAACGAGTGTGTGTGTGAGTGTGTGTGTGTGTGCAGCCCTGTCGTGGTCAGCTTTCACACGGCTGCTACTGAAAGTCAGCGAGGTCAGTGCTAAAGCTAAAGAGTGAGAGTGAGTTATATTTATACTTTAATATTTATTTATATATTTACATTATGTCCCGACCGCTCTGCAGTGGTCTGACCTTCAGGGGGCGCCCAGGTGCATCGTTCCGGCTGGACACAAGGACAATACAGTGTGGAAACCAGATCTCTGCATTAGCACACACACACGCACACACACGCACACACGCGCACACACACACACACACACACACACACACACACGCACACACACGCGCACGCACACACACACACACACACACCTTTGGGTACAGACACAGAGCTCTGACTTTCCCGTGCGTGACCTCGGAGGCCGAGGCTGCTGTGACACGTCTCTGCGCCCCTCGGTCAGACGACCTTTTCGTGTTTGATTTTCAAAGTGAAAGTAAGAGAACGCTCTCTGCGCGCGTTAAAGAGCGGGGTCACGTTTCTCTGAGCCTCTCACTGCAGACATTTTAAGAGCATTATATTCCACTGATATAAAGAGTATACACAGCGTAATTGTGCAGCTCCATCACAGAGCGGGGAGTGTGTAGAGAACATGACCCACTCACTTAAAAAGGAAGGTTCTACAAGGGTTCTGTAGAAAGGAACTGGTTCTATATAGAACCCTGAACACTAGAAGAACGTTTTGTGTGAGTAAAGGGTTCTGCATCATGAAGGGGTTCCTCACACTGAAGGAGAATGTGCTGTAGATGGTTCTATACGGCACCTTTTAGAGGAGGGTTCTGTACGGCATCAAAGATGGTTCCTCTGCTGTAACAAGCTTGACATCATAACTCTAGAACTGTATAGAACCCTTATAATGAAGGTGCTAGACAGCACATTCTCCATCAACATGAAGAACGCCTTCATGATGCAAAGAACCCTTTAGTCACATGTTCAGGTTTCTATACAGAACCAGTTACTTTCTAAAGAACCCTTGTAGAACCTTGTTTTTAAAGTGAGTAGGTAAACTGTCCTTCCAGTGTTCAGAACTGTGTGTGTGTGTGTGTGTGTGTGTGTGTGTGTGTGTGTTAGTGTAATAGTGTTATTGTGTGTGTGTGTGTGTGTGTGTGTGTGTGTGTGTTAGTGTAATAATGTTATTGTGTGCGTGTGTGTTAGTGTGATAGTGTTATAGTGTGTATATATATATATAAATATGTATGTGTGTGTGTTTAACCCTTTCCACATCTCTCCTGGGTACAGTCCAGTATTGAGGTTATCATCCAGTGAAGTGTGCTGAGAAGATAAATTATATAATAATAATAATTATAATAGGACATTTACACAGTGCTGTACATCAGTAATCACTTCTACTGCCGTCCATCGCCGTAACACCAGAGATACAGCAACAAACAGGATTCTAGGAGTTCACACATTCATTCATTCATTCATTCATTCATCTCCTGTAACTGATGATGGTGTTAAACTCACACTGGTGAAACAGGGTGGATTTGTAGTCGCTGTAACGGCGTTAATTCTTATTTGAATGTTTTTAATGAATGGGAACAGACAGAAAACACCACAATGTGAGACAGACTTTTCACAATTCAACAGCAACTCATCAAACTCCATCTGTTCGGCTCTCGGTGTTTATTCCCTCTTTATTCCGTCTTTATTCGGAGTTCATTCCAGTGACGGGATTAGCCTTTACACAGTGGGGGTCAAAGCTCAGCACCTGCCGACGGAGAGAGACTTCATCCAGGAGCCGAAGGAGGTAACACAGGGATGAAAATAAAGATGGAACAAAATTAAATTTAAATCATTGTTAGAATTCAAATCTGAGTCACTTTATTGGACACTGAGCTGCACACAGGAATTTGTTTGCCACTTTAACCCAATCCCTGCAGTGAAACATACATTTACACACACACTAGTGAACACTAGGGGGCAGTGAACAGTGCTCAGAGCGGTGGGCAGCCCTAGCCACGGCGCCCGGGGAGCAGTTGGGTTTTAGGTGCCTTGTTCAAGGGCACTTCAGTCATGACCTGCTGACTCTGTAACCTTCCAGTTATGGTGGCACAGCAGATAGTTTCTCTGTCACAGCTCAAGTGTCCTGGAAATTGTGGGTTCAAGTCCTGCTCCGAGTGACTGTCTGTGAGGAGTGTGGTGTGTTCTCTCTGTGTCTGCGTGGGTTTCCTCCGGGTGACTGTCTGTGAGGAGTGTGGTGTGTTCTCTCTGTGTCTGCGTGGGTTTCCTCCGGGTGACTGTCTGTGAGGAGTGTGGTGTGTTCTCTCTGTGTCTGCGTGGGTTTCCTCCGGGTGACTGTCTGTGAGGAGTGTGGTGTGTTCTCTCTGTGTCTGCGTGGGTTTCCTCCGGGTGACTGTCTCTGAGGAGTGTTGTGAGTTCTCTCTGTGTCTGCGTGGGTTTCCTCCGGATGACTGTCTGTGAGGAGTGTGGTGTATTCTCTCTGTGTCTGCGTGGGTTTCCTCCGGGTGCTCCGGTTTCCTCCCACGCTCCAAAAACACACGTTGGTGGGTGGATTGGAGACTCAAAAGTGTCTGTAGGTGTGAGTGTGTGAGTGCATGTGTGAGTGTGTGTCGCTCTGTGAAGGAGTGGTGCCCCCTCCAGGGTGTGTTCCTGCCTTGGGCTCAGTGATTCTGGGTAGGCTCCGGACCCACTGCGACCCTGAACTGGATAAGGGCTACAGACAATGAATGAATGAATGTATTAATGAATTATACTGTGGTTTGTGCTGTATTCTTTTATAATCATATATTTTATCATAGTGTATTTTATTTAATAATTTCCATTGTATTAACTGTATTAATCTGTATTATACCTTATTAGATTTAACTGTAAGGTGCTTATTGTGCCTCAGATCTGTTTTCTAGTGCAGAGAAAGAGAGAGAAAGAAAGAAAAATACTGATGTACTTTTAAAATGATCAGCAGTTGCTCTTTTTGGTGAAAAATGGAATGTCCTTCACACAGAGAGACAGAGACAGAGAGAGAGAGAGAGAGAGAGAGAGAGAGAGAGAGAGAGAGAGAGACAGAGAGAGGGAGAGCAGAGAGAGAGAGACTTTTTTTTAGACTTTTAGGGTCCTTTATTATCAACAGTTGGACTCAATATTCGTCCAAGTTCAATTTTGAAACATAAAAACTACTTGTAAACAACACTCACACTATAAAACCTGGGTATATATAAAAAAGTGCATTTAAATGAAAACTGGATTAAAAATTAGTTCACCATCACATACAGAACACACCCCTCCCCCACAGCACCACACCTCCTCAAACACCTCCAGAGTTTTCATGCACTTATAAAAATTAAAATCAATAAAAATCCTTGATCTCACCAGTCTGATAAAAACCCTTATGACCTCACTGTCAGTGTCCTGTTCCACCTTGTTTTTTCGACTGATGTAAATGGCCAGTTTCGCTTGACCAAGGATAAAATTCAACAATTGGCACTTGGCCCTCTCCTTCTTGTTGTATTTAAAACCCAGGATAAAAGTGTGCATGGTAAAAATCACATTAAAAGCCATAAAAGCTGTCTGTAAAAAATCAAAAAGGGGACGTAGCCTAAAACATCTCATAAAAGCGTGAAAGACAGTTTCCCTCTGTGTGCAAAAAGGGCAAACTGGTGCAACCTCAGGGTTTAAAACAGAGATAAAAGAGTTGACAGGTAAAATCCCATGTAAAACCCTCCACTGGAGGTCAGCAGCTCTTTTTGTTAACGGTGGCTTGTACAACGCTCTCCACTCAGGCTTTACATTATCACCCAGAGATAGAACCTCCCTCCACGGCGTGTCCACCCTCCCATTCAGTCTCTTTTTGTTTAGCGCTTTCACGCATGCTCTGTACAGCAGCTTCCCGGATGCACTGTCCAACTTCATACAGGACTCCCCCTTACACTCCAGCAGGCGCCCCTCGCAGTCCTCCAGGTCAGGGGCCAGGATGATAGCAGGAAAGGGGTCGTCCTCTGCAGGCCTAGTCACCCCTGCACCGTAGTCTATCAACATCCTAAGTTCCTCAGGGGTCAACGCTGTCCTCCACTTGCACAGAGACCGAGATACCACGCGCAGAGACCTCAGGCCTAACCGTGCAGTCAGTCTCTCTGTACCGGAAAGATCAGGTCCCGCAGTGTCCACCAGTTGACGCAGTGTGGTGACCCCCGAAGAAACCAAGACTCTGGTCAGTGCAGGAGTCGACAGGCCTGAAATGTCCATCCGGGCGCCGTGAAGCAGAGGTTCCTCCAGCAGCCAGTGCAGCGTTGTACTCTCTGGTCCTTTGACTTTAAAAAAACTCCATATTTTAAAAAGCCCACGATAAAATGCAGGTAAACCAGCAGTGTCCAGTAACTTTGGGTTCATTAAAAACAGGGTCCTGTCCATCCCCAGGCCTCCCACTGTGTGCAGGATCCTGCAGGCTACCTCCCTCCAAACCAGTTCCTTAGGGCCAGTAAACAGTCTTTGTGCAAACTGGAGGCGGAAGGCAGCCACCCTGCTGGCTAAATGAATGAGCCCCTGCCCTCCCTCATCCTTGGGAAGATGAAGAACTCCCTGAGGAACCCAGTGAAGTCGATCCCAAAAAAAATCCACCAGCATAGCTTGAAGATTGGCCAGCAGGCCTGGTGGGGGATCGACACACGCCAGTTTATGCCACAGGGAGGACGCAGCCAGGTTGTTGATGATGAGAACTCTACCTCGGTATGACATTTGAGGGACCAGCCACATCCATCTGTTGAGTCTCCCCTTCACCTTTTCCAGCACACCATCCCAGTTCCTTTCTTCAATAACACTGTCCCCCAAATGCACACCGAGGTATTTAAACCCGCCCGTCCCCCAGGCCAGTCCATCAGGGAGTCTGGGTTCTTCACCTTCCCAGTCCCCGAGTAAAACTGCTTCGCTCTTTGCCCAGTTTACCTTTGCAGAGGATAAAATGTTAAAATCATGTAAAACATCAACTAAAACATTTACATCATCTTGAGCACTGATAAGAACAACAAGGTCGTCTGCGTAAGCAGAGACATGTAATGGGGCAGTACAATCTGGAACATAAAAACCCTCCAGTCCCTCCCTCAGCTTACAGAGCAGGGGCTCAATGGAGAGTGAGTACAACATACCCGACAGTGAACAGCCCTGTCGGATCCCTCTAAAAACTTTAAAAGGAGCACATAAACCACCGTTAACTTTCAGCACACTCTCAATGTCACCGTACAGAACCTTGATCATGGCAATAAAACCAGGGTTGAACCCAAAGCTCTCCAGAACCTTCCAGAGATACCCGTGTTCAACCCGGTCAAAAGCCTTTTCCTGGTCTAGAAATATGAGACCAGTCTTTAACCCCAATAGCCTGGAGACGTCCAAAACATCACGAATTAAAAAAACATTGTCAAAGACAGACCTACCGGGTATACAGTACGACTGGTCAAAGTGAACCACCTGCTCCATCACCTTCGCCAGTCTCGAGGCCAATGCTTTCGAGAGCAGTTTACAATCGGCGCACAGCAGAGACACGGGGCGCCAGTTCTTCAGTTCGGACAGGTCCCCCTTTTTCGGCAGCAGCGTCAGCACCGCCCTCCTGCAACTCAAAGGAAGCTTTCCATCACGTATGCTGCACCCGAGGACCTCCAGCACATCCTGGCCGATGACCGACCAGAAAGTCTTGTAGAACTCTACTGGTAGGCCATCAATGCCAGGAGCGCGACCATTCTCCATACCATTGAGGGCCTCATGCAGCTCTTCCAATGAGAGTTCAGCATCCAGCTGCGCCGCTGCCGATTGCGACAGTCTGGTCATATTCCTGAGGAACCTGTCCTCCACCTCCTGCGTCGCCGTGCGCTCGCTCTCATACAGCTTTGAGAAAAAGCTGACTGTTCGCTTGCGAATGTCAGCAGGATCATTAAGGAGATCCCCTGATTCTGATCGCACAGCGTGCATGTACCGCTTCTGTCCATTTCTACGCTCAAGACTAAAGAAGAACTTAGAAGGAGCATCCAGTTCATTCACGCACTGAAAGCGTGAGCGGACCAGCGCCCCCTGTGCTGTTATACCCAATAAATCAGCCAGAGCAGCCTTCTTTTTGTTGAGAGCTCTAATATGCTCTAAATCTCCTGTGGCCTCCGCAAGAACCTGGAGCCCCACTATTCCAATCTCCAGAGCTTTAAGTGACCTAGTAAT
>NC_089819.1:56339277-56346777 GCF_029633855.1 Hoplias malabaricus
TGAGTGCTCTGTGTTTACTTTCATGCAGTTAGCGCTCTCCTGAATTTAGAGTCAGTTCCACCTTAAGTAATGTAACTGTAACAGCAGAAATAAGTCAGTGGTACCCCCCTATGGAGCAGGAAAAGAGCAACATCCTCCTCTCGGTTGGTGCTTTTCAGCGTTTGGAGTCTCTCTGTTGTCTAAAAACCTCCAGATGGCGTTTCTCTGCCGTGAGCAGAGAGAGAGAAAACCTAGCACCGGACCCAGACGCTTTGTTTTTTTACCCATTTACAGACACTGGGGCTTCGTAAACACATTAGAGCGATTTCCAGAGCAGCACATGGAGAGGACACACACTCTTTATACACAGGGTTTTAGATTAAATTCATGAAGGCTGCCATTAATGTGATGTGACATAAACCTGATTTGATTTGAAGCTAGAGGAGTCTATAGCTATAGGCACCGACCCAGAAAGCAATAAATGTTTGGCTCACACTTTCACCCAGTCACTCTCACACTCACACCTTCACTCAGTCACTCTCACACATTCACCCAGTCACTCACACACTCACACTTTCACCCAGTCACTCTCACACTCACACCTTCACTCAGTCACTCTCACACATTCACCCAGTCACTCACACACTCACACATTCACCCAGTCACTCACACACTCACACGTTCACCCAGTCACTCACACACTCACACCTTCACCCAGTCACTCTAACACTCACACCTTCACTCAGTCACTCTCACACATTCACCCAGTCACTCACACATTCACACATTCACCCAGTCACTCACACACTCACACATTCACCCAGTCACTCACACACTCACACTTTCACCCAGTCACTCACACACTCACACATTCACCCAGTCACTCACACACTCACACTTTCACCCAGTCACTCACACACTCACACCTTCACCCAGTCACTCTCACACTCACACCTTCACCCAGTCACTCTCACACTTGTGGACAGTTTCAGTGTGTTTGGATTGTGGGAGGACAGCAGAGCAACCGGAGGAAACCAGACAAAATGGCCACTAGGGGGCGTAAGGAAAGAGGATAATCGTTTCATCATTACTCACAGGAACTGCACACACACACACACACACACACACACACACACACATAAGTCATTCCACTGTGACGGGTAGTGGTAGTCAGCAGGCAGCTGTCATACAGCCCAAGGGCAAACACAGACACCATACACACACACACACACACACTCCAAACACACACTCCCTAAGGGCCACCATAAAACCCACACACACTCTCCAGCACCTCCGGCCATTCAGGGGAAACCCACTCCCTCTTTTCTCCTTCATTCTCACTAAGTGTGTGTGTGTGGGTGGGAGTGTGTGTGTGTTTTTGTGTGGGTTTGTGTGTGTGTGTGTGTGTGTGTGTGTGTGCACAGAACAGTAGTCAGACTCTCTTTTAACCCTTTCAGATCTGCATTACTGCAGACAAGGCTAGTTCATTTATCGAGCAGCTTTCTTACACAAAGGAAACTCAAATCTCTTCACAGAAAGTGTACAGGCCACGTACAGAAATATTAAACAAACAAATAAAACAGAAAAATAATAGATCATTAAAAGATAATGAAGAGGAGAAAAGAAGGAATAAACTGCATGAAAGTAAACACAGAGGGAAAGTGCTACAAAACTAAACAGCTCGAGTTACACATGAGTTTCTGTGGGAATTCAAACAGTGAATAAACACTTACAGACAATTTACACTTCAGACACCAACAAGATACAGTCGCTTCTTACTCACACACACCGCTCCACCTTAAAAGATACAGTCGCTTCTTACTCACACACACCACTCCACCTTAAAAGATACAGTCGCTTCTTACTCACACACACCGCTCCACCTTAAAAGATACAGTCGCTTCTTACTCACACACACCGCTCCACCTTAAAAAATACAGTTGCTTCTTACTCACACACACCGCTCTACCTTAAAAGATACAGTCGCTTCTTACTCACACACACCGCTCCACCTTAAAAGATACAGTCGCTTCTTACTCACACACACCGTTCCACCTTAAAAGATACAGTCGCTTCTTACTCACACACACCGTTCCACCTTAAAAAATACAGTCGCTTCTTACTCACACACACCGCTCCACCTTAAAAGATACAGTCGCTTCTTACTCACACACACCGCTCCACCTTAAAAGATACAGTCACTTCTTACTCACACACACCGCTCCACATTAAAAGATACAGTCGCTTCTTACTCACACACACCGTTCCACCTTAAAAGATACAGTCACTTCTTACTCACACACACCGCTCCACCTTAAAAGATACAGTCGCTTCTTACTCACACACACCGCTCCACCTTAAAAGATACAGTCGCATCTCACTCACACACACCGCTCCACCTTAAAAGATACAGTCGCTTCTTGCTCACACTCAGGGGTCAGGGGCTGGTGTTTGGGATTAGTTCTGGATCAAACTCACCACTCCAACTCACACCAGAACTCTGTCCCAGTCTGGAGCACGGCATATGGATATGGAGTCTGTACTCGGGGTGAAATCGTTTACAGAATCATTTTCAAAAGCCGAGTGTCTCCAGACGTTTGAAGTGCAGAGTGTGTGCTTCGATAATGAAGAGACTCGTGTTTACAGACTCCGGTTAAACAGATAATTAAATCCTGCTCTGTTAATCTCAGCAGTGGAGCACCTGGGGCTCGAGAGCAGCTCCTCGGCTCAATGCCAACAACTACTCACAGGTAAGCTCTCCTTACTTTCAAACACACACACACACACACACACACACTCATGAAGATACAAGGTATGAAAATTTCATTTCAGTGCTGAAGGTGAAGGGGGCGCCAGAGTACTGTGGTGTTAAGGCTACAGGTAGTATGGCACTAAATGAGGGCATAGTGGTGTGATCTCGTCTAACAGACTCTTAAAGGAAAACCAAGAATAAATAACCATTTCAGAGTGAATTTCTGTGCTGTGGCGAATGAGCAGAAACAGATTTAGAAACAAGACAAACAACGAAAACCATGATATTTGATCAATGTTTGTGAGCAACTTTATAAAACAAAGCCTAAAGTCACTTAAAATACATGCACCTGGCAACCCTCGTGGTGGTAGTGGAGGCACTGGAGCGAACCACTGTGAAGCAGATAAAGGAGGGGATGCAGTCCTTCAAACAAAGAAAAACAAACATCTTGCATCTATAATTAGAACATGTTTTTCAGCACATATTATTATTTATTATTTAACATTTTATAGTTATTTTCACAGCGATTATTGTGAGGAATCCACCCCCAATCACCCCCCACTGCAGGGTTTCTGCCCCTGAATATGTTTCACTTTGCTCTCCATCTACTACAACCCTAGCTTCAAGCTCCACCCACACGTGTTTCCATAGCAACTGTTGCTACGTCAGACAAACTCCACAGAGCTCCAGAGAGCACAGTTCCACCGTTCCACAGCCCAGTGCTGGGGGGCTTCACGTCCCTCTGCCCACACTTGGCTTTGAGGTGGACTTCAGGTGCTGTAAGAGTTTACTTTGAAGTTCAGGTGATGAAAGCAGAATAGATTTTAAATATCAGAAACAAATGATGACTGCTCTCTCTCTCCCTCTCTCTCTCTTTCTCTCTCTCTCTCTCTCTCTCTCTCTCTCTCTCTCTCTCCTCTCTCTCAGCATCTTTTAATCCTTTCATTCCTTTAGTTGTTTCTCTTTTTCTCTCTCTCTATCTCTTGATCCTTCATCTCCCATTTCTGTCTCTCTATCCCTCCCTCTCTCTCTGTGCCTCCTAATCTTTTCATTCTCTGCTTTTCATCCACGCTTTAACACCTCTTTTCCTTTCTCTTCCTCTTTCTCTTTATCTCAGCATCTGTCACTCCTGTGATTCTTTCCATATCTCACTCCCCATCCCTTATCTTTCTCTCCCTCTTTCCATCTCTCTCTCTCTCTCTCTCTCTCTCTCTCTCTCTCTCTCTCTCTCTGCTGTTTTCTTTTCCCCACTCACTGTGGCCTTCCCTTTTCCCCTTAGTTTCTCTCTCTCTCTCTCTCCCTCTCTCTCTCTCTCTCTCTCTCTCTCTCTCTCTCTCTCTCTCTGTAGAATCAGTATTGGCAGATCGAGCGGAGCTGAATTAATTGTAATTCAGGCTCTATTACTGCAGGGCTGAGGCCTGCGCTCTGTCTCTCTCTCTCTCTCTCTCTCTCCTTCACTGTGTCACTGTACTCAGAGCAGCCTCACGCTCGTGGTGCAGGGAATAAATATGAATCTAAATAAAGAAGAGAAAAGCCTTTCGACGGAATTGATAACATTCCACCACACCACCCTCTGCCCAAAAAGGTCTGTGTGGGTGTGGTTTCAAAACAAGTGGGAGAGAGAGAGAGAGAGAGAGAATATAAAGCATACAAAGTGAAGAAAAGAATGAAGCGATTAAAGGGTGCTGTCAGCGGTGGAGGTGTGCTGCCCCCTACAGGAGAGAAGAAAAATGAAGAGGAAGGAGGTGGGGAATGTGTGTGTTCAAATTTGTATTGTACACATTACATATAAACATATACTTTCTGCATATACCTATGTGTGTGTGTGTGTGTGTGTGTGTGTGTGTGTGTGGATTCATGGATACATAAACATACACTCAGACATAGACTATTGATCTCGAGTGGAAATCTGAGAAAATGAAGATGATAGAGATATATATTTATAGATATTTACATACAAAGAAAACCCATATATATATATATATATATATCGCTTGCACACACACACACACACACACACACACACACACACATAGAGTTCTATGATCCCCAAGGACAAATAGAGAGAGAAGGAACGAGAGAGAGAGAGATACATAGATAAATACATAGATCAATAGATATATAGGTATTGATTCCCAAGAGGAGATACACAAGAGAGAAAGTGGGGATGGGGGGGGGGGCAGTGAAACATAGATAAATATATACATACATAAACACACACACACACACACACACACATTCAGACCTGACAGAACAGAGAAGAGAGAGAGAGAGAGAGTACTTTGTTCTGATGCCTGTTCTCGTCTCCAGCTGCTTCTCTGCTGGAGCTTCTAAACACACACACACACACAAACACACACACACACAACATTATATTCAGAACACACTAAAATGTCACTCCTCACACACAGCTGTGAGACACAGATCTGTTAAAACACACACACACACACACACACACACACACAAATCCAGGCTTAGACATTTAAAAAATATTTTAAAAACCCAGACAACACAGAGTTAAAATTGTATTGTTATTTTTATTATAGCATTTTAAAACTCAATGATGTAATTTATAAACTTCCGGCAACGTTTTAATGAAAATAAACCTAAATATTATAAAAACACAGCTTAAATAAACTGATCACACCAGTCTGAAAATTAAAGAGGGTGGGGCGAGGATAAGGACCAATGGCAGTCAGTGGGAGGAGCCTCAGAAAGGATAAAAGAGGGCTTTTCAGGAAGTAGAATACCCCCCCACCAAACAATCACTACAGCTTTGGGGCAAAAACAACAGAAACATAGTGTTTTAAATGAAAACATGTTGCTACATTTATGTAAAGAACTAAAAAGCTCTGTCTTTTAGCGTCAGAATTCTCAAGAATCTCAGAGCGATCCCAGGTCATGTTCGGGTTCCTGTTTTTTGTTTGTTTTTTTAATGCATTTCCTAATACTTCAGTATGGAAGCCTGATTCTGCCACATTTAAAAGGCCCCAGTGTTTATTTTTCAAGTTGCTATCTCAATATTTCAAGGTTCTTTTCAAGATCTCATTATTTCGATACAGTGTCTCTTTAAATACTACATTAGATAAGTCAGTATATTCAGGTGGTATACAATCTCGATATATTGAATTAGTTTCTCAATATAATGAGATAGTATCTTGAAATATTGAGATAGCAAACTGCATATCAAGGAAAAATAAAAACTGGGGCCTTTTTTATTATTTTATGTGTCGGAAACAGGCTTCCATACTTTAGATACAGCAAACCAACACAAACAAACAGGCTAGCAGCTAGCATTCTTCCAAGGCCTCACTCCACACCTTCAAAATAAAAGCCCATCGATTACTCAGCTCAATTTCTTCAGCACAGAACAGTGGAATTAAAACACTTCAACTAACACTACATTTCACTTTTACAGCAGGTCATTGAGGGAAATGTGTAATCTGATGGTTATTTTAAATTGTAAAACTTCAAATTAAAAGTCCCTGGCTGATGAACTGATCCCTGCTGCAGCTGTGTTTCTGGGTCTTGTGCTTGCGAGTTTGGTTCTAAAACTAACTTGGTTGTTATTCCTCTGGTTTTCCCGTGTATTTGTTCATTCCTTTTCAAAGCTTCACACCTCGTTCCTTGTTAATGAATGTCATAACTTTGCTGAACTGTCCGTGGACATAAAGTCAGAGTACAACACTGCAGCGACATGCACACACCGCCTTTTAGCACTCACACTTTAGTTTAGACTCAAACTGGAGCTTAATATAAAACATATAAGAGAGCACCCACTCAGAAAACAGCACCAAAACTCTACAGTGTCTCTCTGGTTCACAGTAACAACACAGAGCTCCACGGACAACACACACATGTGGCGTCTATACAGCAAGCTCTGTCCAAGGGTTAAATGTTTGGTGCACCTCCAGAGTATGAGCAGCTCACGTTGATCATTAACCATTCACCGATGTACCATCCCACCCAGAGACAAAACACACACATCACAACACAGCATTTACCAATGCATACGGGCTCTTACCAATTCACGCTAGCTGTGGTAGGCCTAGCCATAAAGACATTTCACAACATACACTAACCCTGTCTACAACAAGAAAGTGTTGTGAGCCCTGTAACCGTACACACATCGTTAACGTAAAATGTACCAATACGCACTGGCTACATTTACCCGTACGCACTGGCTACATTTACCTATACACACTGGCTACATTTACCCGTACGCACTGGCAACATTTACCTATACACACTGGCTACATTTACCAATACGCACTGGCTACATTTACCCGTACGCACTGGCAACATTTACCAATACACACTGGCTACATTTACCCGTACGCACTGGCTACATTTACCTATACACACTGGCTAAATTTACCCGTACGCACTGGCTACATTTACCTATACACACTGGCTACATTTACCCGTACGCACTGGCAACATTTACCTATACACACTGGCTACATTTACCCGTACGCACTGGCTACATTTACCTATACACACTGGCTACATTTACCCGTACGCACTGGCTACATTTACCCATACGCACTGGCTACATTTACCCGTACGCACTGGCAACATTTACCAATACGCACTGGCTACATTTACCCGTACGCACTGGCTACATTTACCTATACACACTGGCTACTTTTACCCGTACGCACTGGCTACATTTACCTATACACACTGGCTACATTTACCTGTACGCACTGGCAACATTTACCTATACACACTGGCTACATTTACCCGTACGCACTGGCTACATTTAC
>NC_089819.1:56349277-56356777 GCF_029633855.1 Hoplias malabaricus
AACCCGTTTTGTTGTGGTCTACGCTGCCTTTCAGGAACCAGATCAGGGCGGGGAGGTGTAGGTGGAAGGTCTGGAGTCACAGCTCAGACACTTTTAAAGCATTTGAGGACTTGATCTTGGAAATCCGCTGTACGTCTGTAGCTCAGAGCAGAGAGGCTTTAGGGGGTCGGTCCACGGCCGGAGTGGGATTTTCGGACGGTTTCACTGTGTATGGGATGTGTTTGTCTTTGTGGAAGTGAGCAGCAGTGACAGCAGAAGCAGGAGCAGTACTAAAATTGACATGTTGTTTTTGTTTTTCCCTTGTTCTCTCACCCCCATCTCTCTGTGTGATGAGAGCAGGGCACGATGTGGGTCAGAAAACACAGCGAGCGGTCACTTCAGCCAGCAGCAGCCCTCTAATCAGAGACAGAAACCAACAGGGGCTCAGGAGCACTGTCTTACCAAGAGAAATCACCACAGAGCTGGTCCAACATGTCCAATGTTTTTCAGGATGAGACTTCTGTAAAATATTCACTCAGGTCACTGTTATACCCCCCACCCCCCCCTGGGGGCTCCACAGTGGACCACAGCTTTGGTTCTTAATGAAACGTCTGTGACCCCCTTTGGTCCAAACCCCACGAGCCCCACAGCAGTGTTCTCCCCCTGTGTAAACAGCCCCTGTTCAGAACGCCCGCTTTCAGCACCTGTTCCTTTAAATGATAATGAGCCGCTCGCTGTTCACCCCGACCCCGAGCGCACAGCAGTGAGGAGCGAGGAGCAGAAGCTCTGGTTTTTAGCCGTTTTCACTCTGTTCTCTTTCTTCTCCGTTTTTACTCAGTGCTCTTATTTCTCCGCGCTCGTTGTGTCTGTTTTGCTGAGTTTAACCTCGTCTTTGCGCTCTCACAGAAACACGGGTCCAGCGCTGTGATTGGACAGACTCAGACGAGGGGGCGGGGCCATTCTAAAGTTTCTGTACTTGTTTCTGGGAATGGTTTGGTCCTGCTCTGGCTCCCCCCAATCATGACAACACACCTGAAATGGGTCCTGGACTCTAATACAACTCTTTCTTTCAGTGTGTGATGTAGTTATGAGTCTTTAGTCTCGTCTCGTCTCGTCTCAGTAATCCTTTGCCAACCTTTATATATTTGCCCAGTACTCTCCTCCCCACATGCAGAGCCCAGCAGGGGGTGGGGTTTCTCAGGAGACTAAACGCCCTCCACTAGCTGGTCCCCCAGGATGTAGAGCACTGGGAGATGCTGATGGCCCACGATGCCACACACAATGCCTCTTCTCTCATCTCTCCAGAGACTCTAGGAGTCTCCACTGAGTCGTGAGCATGAAGAAGTGTCCGATGCGAGCGCTGGTGAGCGGGAGTCCACAGAGACAGGAGAGGGATTCTCAGGAGATGCAGCAGCATCCAGAGCGTAATCTGCACATAAACAAGGCCATCAGCAACTCGGGTTCAGCGGGGGTGGGGGGGGTTTAACATTTAGAGTGAATCCCATTTCTCACTCCCACCCTCCCCTTGTTGAGTTACAGGGTGCAGTGGTTAAATCTCCCCCTACGACACGGGACGACCCTTCAACACCCTGATACTTCATCAGAACACAAATAAAACAGAGCAGCGCTTCATTCCCAGGCGACTAGCGCCGCACTGTAGCAGCTCTGCACCAGTCTGCAGTGATATCAGAGGAGCTGCTGGACTTTAGTTACATTTAGAGCCTCATTCTCCTTCAGAAGAGTTCCACAATCAGAGATTACCCCCCTCTCCTCACTCTTCTGTGACATGGAGCTCAGCTCAGATTCTCATTCTGCAGAGTTCTATTCACACCACAGCTCCACCTTAAATACTGCAGTAGACTCAGAACTAGAATGTAATCGCTTCACCATTTAAGGTGGAAATGTACAGGTAACTCCAGAGACCTCAGCTGCTCCTCGTGCTGTTTTCTGTTCATTCTGAAGTAAAGGCTATAAACTCAGAGAATACACTGGGGATCATAGAGTTTAAAGAAAAGCTGGGGGTGAGCAACAGCACTGTCTCCTCCCTCAACATCCACGTCTGAGCAGCCATTGAGCAAAACATCTGCAACCACCTGCTACATGAGTGCTAGACTCCTGAGAGAAAGTGTTTACTACTAAGCCCCATCTATACTTCTGAATCAAACCTATGCCACAGCCCCAACCCTACACCCTCTTCTCCAGAAACGTAACTCCGCATGCCGTAGACGCAGACCGCAGCCTGTGATTGGTCAGAAGTGGGAAGGACATTGTTGAAGTTGAACTGAAGAAGTACAGGAACATGAGCTCCTCTCCTCCTCCACACACACAGAGACACATTCACAGACAGAGACCTCCTCAGACATGGGGTGGGCCTCAGGGACGAATAACAATGTTGAACAAAGGAAAAATACAGAGGTCTCTGGGAAAATAAAAGAACTCAAGGAGAAGTGGCACCATGTGGGAAAAATGTGTCGGTTTTGTATTTGTTTCTTTCCAGGCGCCTCGTGTAAACTCTGCTCCGCCCCAAACAGCGCCCTCCTCCCTTCCCCTTTAAAGATTTATAAAATACAACTACTACACCACTGCACAGTGTAGAGGAGGATGTTTGAGGCCCTAGTGGCGTGGAGGTGTAACTGCAGAGCAAGAATAAACGCTCACAAGATACACTCAGGCCTCAGCCTCTGAGAGGAATGGTTTAATGTTTCACAGGTTATTAGCTTCTCCTCCCGATACTACGCCACATACAAACCGACCGCCTTCTGACGGAACACACATCGATCACAGCACGGCAAAGTCCAGAACACACTCCACACAGCAGCAGGTTCTGAGGCTACACTCCGACCTCATCAGCATCTTGGATCAGAACCAAATCTGAGCGATTACAAACACAGCGTGTGGGAATCAAGGGTGTTCTTCTCTGCAGTCCAGCGACAGGTCTGATTACGTGGAGGAGATCAGAACGGCGTTCCTGAGTCCTGAGAGCGCTCTGTCTGATGAGGACGAGTTGAAAGAGAGCTTGGCGGAAACTTTTTTTTAATCTCCTCATTGATCTCTGGCTCGTGGGAGAGATATTGTGTTTCATCCTCTTTGCATCATCCGAGCTCTGTCTTTTTTTTATTTTATTTTCCCTCCTCTCTGTTTCTCTCGGCGCTTGACTCCGAACCGTTCTCTCGGTGAATTGGAATCGATCTGAAAATGAGCTGCAATTAAAAACCACTGACCCTCTCCTCTCCCCCCGCTGCTGTATTATTGATGACTGCGGGATTGAGATTAATGTCGGAGATGAACCGCAGGCCGAGGGCTGATCAGACAACGACCGAACCGTGTTTGTTTTTGTTGACGCCCTGTGTTTTGTTTCAGCGGAGTTCAGAAAATGACCAACAAACACAGAGCATCGCAACATCGTCTCACATTAAACTGAACCACCTCAAATCCTGTGATGTCTGAGAAACTCCCCACAGCTGCAGGGGCTCGGGGTCCTGGATGGATCCTCTCCTCGGGTCACTGTCTGTGAGGAGTGTGGTGTGTTCTCTCTGTGTCTGTGTGGGTTTCCTCCGGGTGACTGTCTGTGAGGAGTGTGGTGTGTTCTCCCTGTGTCTGCGTGGGTTTCCTCCGGGTGACTGTCTGTGAGGAGTGTGGTGTGTTCTCTCTGTGTCTGCGTGGGTTTCCTCCGGGTGACTGTCTGTGAGGAGTGTGGTGTGTTCTCTCTGTGTCTGTGTGGGTTTCCTCCGGGTGACTGTCTGTGAGGAGTGTGGTGTGTTCTCCCTGTGTCTGCGTGGGTTTCCTCCAGGTGAGGGTCTGTGAGGAGTGTGGTGTGTTCTCTCTGTGTCTGCGTGGGTTTCCTCCAGGTGACTGTCTGTGAGGAGTGTGGTGTGTTCTCCCTGTGTCTGTGTGGGTTTCCTCCAGGTGACTGTCTGTGAGGAGTGTGGTGTGTTCTCTCTGTGTCTGCGTGGGTTTCCTCCAGGTGACTGTCTGTGAGGAGTGTGGTGTGTTCTCTCTGTGTCTGCGTGGGTTTCCTCCAGGTGAGGGTCTGTGAGGAGTGTGGTGTGTTCTCCCTGTGTCTGCGTGGGTTTCCTCCAGGTGACTGTCTGTGAGGAGTGTGGTGTGTTCTCCCTGTGTCTGTGTGGGTTTCCTCCGGTGAATGTCTGTGAGGAGTGTGATGTGTTCTCTCTGTGTCTGTGTGGGTTTCCTCCGGGTGACTGTCTGTGAGGAGTGTTGTGTGTTCTCCCTGTGTCTGTGTGTGTTTTCTCCCACATACCAAACACACTGTGTTAGGTGGAGTTACTGGGTGAAGCCCACTGACCCCAATCTGAATGAAGCAGTTACAGAAAATAAATGAATGAGTAAATTAATGAAAGAATGGCAAAAGCAAATAAAGATGAATATATTGGAAATATAAAAATATATATAAAGATTTCCACCAGACTTTCGAAGATTTGAATTAGACCCTGTTCCTTCCTCCATCTAAAGTCTCCTCACACTCCTCCAGTGATCCTCCGCACCGACAGAGAACAGCAGCAGCTCTTCATTCTTTTGACGAGAAATCGATCTTTAACGATGCGTAATTAAGAAGACGGAGCAGTGGGTTTGGAGCGGGTCAGGACCGGTGGCAGACGCCTCCAGTCCCAGTCGGAAACGTCCTGCTTTGTATTTTAAAGGGCCGTGTTCTCCGCCGCGGAATAAAAAGGAAAAGCCCACGGCCCATTTGTGCAGTGTCTGGCTCTAATTGTATTTTAATGTGAGTTCCCAAGCACAGGTCAGAGTTCGGCCACATCATCTTTCCCCACGTAGTTAAAGCATTAACCCTCATTAGAATCGATGGATCAAAGAGGAGAACGAGGCTAAGTGGTTTATTCCAGACTTCCGCCTCAAAAACAAGAGAGGAGGCAGGAATTAAACACAGCAGACGACCACGAGCCCCACAGCAGTGTTCTCCCCCTGTTCCTTTAAATGACAATGAGCCGCTCGCTGTTCACCCCGACCCCGAGCGCACAGCAGTGAGGAGCGAGGAGCAGAAGCTCTGGTTTTTAGCCGTTTTCACTCTGTTCTCTTTCTTCTCCGTTTTTACTCAGTGCTCTTATTTCTCCGCGCTCGTTGTGTCTGTTTTGCTGAGTTTAACCTCGTCTTTGCGCTCTCACATAAACACGGGTCCAGTGCTGTGATTGGACAGACTCAGACGAGGGGGCGGGGCCATTCTAAAGCCTCTGCACTCTGTTTTATCATGTGTTTCTGACTCAGGCAGCGCACAGTAAACTGACTGGGGTCTTGTTTCACAGTGTGTGGGTTGGTGGCTCCAGATGCGCACGTTAATGTGCTAATGCACTTATAATAGGTCTTATAATAAAGAGTGAAGTGAAGGAGTGTCCACGTCTCCTCAGTGATGGACCTCTGTGTTTGGACACACTCGGCTCAGCAGGGCGCCGCTAGAAATCTTGGGCCCCGTAAAAGATTACAATTTTGCAATCGAAGGAAAACGTGTGGTGGCGGAGTGACATTTTCAAACGCAAGCGAGGCGTCTCTGTGGTGTATCTTTAAAAATGTAAATATATTTTTATGAATTTAAAAACCTGTGGAATCAACAGCAGTGGCGATTCACTCTTTCATTTCTCATCACCATCTCATCACCGAGCTCAACTCCGGGAGCCTGTGAACTCTGTAAACACGGCTGAGCTCCTGTAATCACCTCCGACTCTCCACCCTGGAGCTGAGCTGGTCTTTTTCTTTTCTGTTCTCTCTCTCTCTCTCCGTCCTGCTCTCGGAGGAGTTGCTAGATTATCAAGGACACAGGGGCGTGCATGAAAGGCTGGGCTAAAGATTTCATCTCGTCTCATCTCATCTCCGTTCGGCTCAGAGCCGAGAGAAGGACGCTTCCATTAAAGAGCCACTGTCCGCGGCCCGATGCCAATTTCACTCGTCAGACTCGCGGCTGAGAGCCTGCGATACATCATCTCACGCCGCTGCTGATAACCAGAATGATAACTAAGCACTTCCCCAGAAGCCTCGGCTAATGCAGGACAACACAGATGCACCCTGCAGAAGTAACCCTCTCACTGCTGGGACATTAAAGGTGCAATCAAACATTTAACTCCAATAAAAAGGAAAAGAGTATTCCTCACAGTGTTTGTTGTGTTTGCTAAATGACTAAAACACACTAGTAACATCCAACCGACCACTTATAAACACCCTAGAGACCACCTGGGATACGATACTGCACTTTTCCACTGCACTGTCCCTACTCTACTGGACTCTGCTCTCTGATTGGTCCCTGGTTGCTCCAGGAGTCGTCTCAAAACCCTGTCTTTAAGGGGCGGTAACGTTAAGCAGTGTTTACTCATGGTGTATCGGCATGTTGTTGTTGTTTGGGACTGAACACAGCTCCGTCATCAGTTCAGACAGATCAGTAGAGTTTGTTCCTTCCTTGTTGCAGCGTCCAGCTCTCGCTGGATTCTTTCGTCGGCCACCGATCCAAGGAGCGTTTGAACCTCTTCAAAAGACCACGGCGTCATTTTACGAGCTGCCGTCGTGAGTCGGATAAAAACAAACGTGATCTCTGCTGCAGCTGGAGATTTTACAGATGGAGAGTTGGTGCTGGTCGTCTGCGTTGCGTGGCGTAGAGTGACGACTCTCTCTGGACGATCAGCGCTCTGCAAGGTTTACACGCCACGGTTTAGTCCCTACTCGACTCGCTCTGAACCACGAGAGAACAGACACTAAACAAGAACCCACACCAACTTGTGACCTGGACCAGGTGCCTCCAGCGCCCTCTTCTGGACCCAGAGGAAACGGGCCGGCACAGGTCTGTGTACTTCATACTGGAGTTTAATTTCTAGCGCTGTCCTCAGTACCGTTTTTAGGGCTTTGGAGCTTCTTCAGGGAGGGAATCCGTGTCCGACACCTGCTGTAGTCACTCACTAACCTGTGTGACACTAAGGGTACAGTGCATTGCCCAGGGTTCTGTGGGGGTGGTCTAATTCTGTTTTAGAGTTTAGGTTTCATTCGTACAAGGATTTCTGTGCTGAAGAGAGTCTGAGTACGGAGAGAGGAGGGGGTCCGGGTGAGGAGCCTGGCCTTCATTCAGCCAATAAACGAAAATCTGAACCTCCAAACTATAAACTGGAACCCGACCTGACGAACAAATCTCCGAATGTTGCAGGTCTAACAGTCGGTGTAAATTCGGGCCGAACTTCTGTGAACACTCATTGGATGAGGAGTGTGTTTATGTAAATGCACAGAGACAGATCTTTACATGAGCAGCTTCACAGAGGAGAAAGAGAAGTGAAGAGAAGAGAAGCGCTCTGATGTCGGAGTGTTCTGGATGATGCAGCTGACAGCGTCTAAACTGCGACACCAGGGAAATCACAGCGGTGTGTTTCTGCGTTTTATTCGTTCTGAGATGATCGTGGGGAGCTGAAGGATGGTCAGAAAGCAGCGAGGGTATTTTCTCCATCTGAAACCCAGTGGTTTTCCAAGAGAAGTGAGGGATTTCTCTCCAGAGAGAAACAGAGAGAGAGAGGCCGTGTT
>NC_089819.1:56361777-56369277 GCF_029633855.1 Hoplias malabaricus
GTAATGTCTCTGTAGCGTCTCTTCAATATCTCTATAATATCTCCTTAATATCTCCGCAATGCCTTCTCAGTATCTATGTAATATCTCCTTAATATCTCTGTAGTGTCTCTTCAATATCTCTGTAGTACCTCATTCATGTCTCTGTCGCCTCCTCACTGTCTCTGTAATATCTCATTAATACACAGGGGTTGGACAGTGAAAGTGAAACACCTGGTTTTAGACCACAGTAATGTATTAGTGTGGTGTAGGGCCTCCTTTTGCGGCCGATACAGCGTCAGTTGGTCTTGGGAATGACGTACACAAGTCCTGCACAGTGGTCAGAGGGATTTGAAGCCATTCTTCTTGCAGGATAGTGGCCAGGTCTCTACGTGATGCTGCTGGAGGAAAACGTTCCTCCAAAACACCCCAAAGTGGCTCAATAATATTTAGATCTGGTGACTGTGCAGGCCATGGGAGATGTTCAACTTCACTTTCATGTTCATCAAACCAGTCTTTCACCAGTCTCGCTGTGTGTATTGGTGCATTGTCGTCCTGATACATGGCACCGCCTTCAGGACACAGTGTTTGAACCATTGGATGCACATGGTCTTACTGGTGCAGTGTGGAGTTAATGAAGATTGTCCACCAGGCTGCTCCAATTTAGCCCTGACACCTCCCACACTACAATGACAGGTGTTTCACTTTCACTGTCCAACCCCTGTATATGTCGCCTTTATATTTCTGTTGTCTCCTTAATATCTCTGTAGTGTCTCTTCAATATCTCTGTAATATCTCCTTAATATCTCTGTAATATCTTCTTAATATCTCTGTAATATCTCATTAATATCTCTGTTGTCTCCTCAATATCTCTGTAGTGTCTCATTAATATCTCTGTAATGCCTCCTCAGTATCTATGTAATATCTTCTTAATATCTCTGTAATGTCTCCTTAATATCTCTGTAGTGTCTCCTTAATATATCTGTAATACCTCCTCAGTATCTATGTAATATCTCTGTAATATTTCCTTAATATATCTGTAGTGTCTCCTTAATATCTCTGTAATGTCTCCTTAATATCTTTGCAGTGTATCCTTAGTATCTCTATAATGCCTCCTCTGTATCTATGTAATATCTCCTTAATATCTCCGTAATATCTCCTTAATATCTCTGTAATATCTCCTTAATATCTCTATAATGTCTCCTTAATATCTCTGTAATACCTCCTCAGTATCTATGTAATATCTCCTTAATATCTCTGTAATGTCTCCTTAATATCTCTGTAATGTCTCCTTAATATCTCTGTAATATCTCATTAATATCTCTGTTGTCTCCTCAATACCCCTGTAATATCTGCTTAATATCTCTGTAGTGTCTCTTCAATATCTCAGTAATGTCTCCTTAATACCCCTGTAACACCTCAGTAATATCTCTTTACGGTGCTCCGGTTTCCTCCCACGCTCCAAAAACACATGTTGGTAGGTGATTGGAGACTCAAAATTGTCTGTAGGTGTGAGTGAATGTCTGAGTGTGTGTCGCCCTGTGAAGGACTGGCGCCCCCTCCAGGGTGTGTTCCCGCCTTGCTCCCAGTGATTCCGGGTAGTCTCCGGGCCCACCTCCACCCTCAACTGGATAAGGGTCACAGACAGTGAATGAATGAAAGTTTAATAATTTAACACCTGAGTGAGAAGATCTTTCCATCCACACGTCGTGACGGGTTTAACAGCCTCAGACCCTCGCTGTGTTTCTGCCAGACATGCTGGTCTCTGAGTGGCGCCCTCTAGTGAAGGTATGTGTTAAAGCCCACGGCATCGTAAAGGACGTGTGTGTGTGTGTGTGTGTGTGTGTGGGCAGTGACGGCTGCATCATGTTCATTTTCCTACGTAAATGGAGCAGAAATGAGTCTCAGAGCTGAGTTTTACCGAAGCCCACGCTCACACTGTGTCGGCGCTGATTACCTGCCGTTTGTTCCAGAAAATACCGCAGCTGTTCATTTTAACAGAGCTTTTGTGTGAAAAACCCCACACAGAAATGAAAGGAACTGAAATGGACTCGTCACGCTGCGTCTCTCACCTGCAGCAGATAAATAAATCAGCAACAGACGCATTCAGAGGGAAAACCCTGGCAGCCATTCAAACCCACGTCTCCAGACCCGGGCTCCACGCTCTAACAGCGGCGCTCACCAGGTGTCAGATCTGCTTTTTTATTATTTTTCTTGTAGAAAAACACATTTCTGACAGCTGTGGAGAAACCCGGCCTCTCCCACTGTTCGGGGACGGAGCGCAGAGCGGGGAACACACTGATAAACGGATAAAAAACTGAGAAAAGCAGATAAATCTCAGCAAAATCAGACAAAGTCTAACAGCTCCTGGGGTTCCTGCAGCGCGAGGGTCATACGGACTCACCTCGGAGCTCAGCGTGGGGCAGAAAACACACACGTTTCTATGAATTAATGCATTTTTCAGCTCCATCCGTTCCACAGTCTCCGCCGGAGCGGCCTGCACTCACCTGCTCAGGCTTTTCCTCAGGTTTCACTCTGAGCGACCATGGTTTATTCATCACTTCATCAGGAACCGACCACAGAACTACGGAGCCCTGCTGGGGACATTCTGCAGATCACACTCCTCAAACAAACACTGCGTGGGAACGACTTCATAACGCGGGGATATGACTTAATTACTCCATAATACACTGGGGGTAGGAGGTCTAAGGTGAGGTAGTGGAGTCCTGAAGACCAGTCACCAACCTCCAGTGCTGCATGCATGTGTCGTAGGTAAAGACCTACCAGACCACTCTGCTTTTAGCATTAATATATCAGACTCCTCCAGGAAACAGATATCAGTTATTTTAATATTTAACCCCCTCCACACTCAGAAATACCTCTGATTTCAGTTAAAACTGGAAATCAAACTCACAGACTGTCGCTTTAATGTGAAGCTGTGTAAAGGTCAGTGTTAGGGGTGGCATTAGAGGTGATGAAGGTTAAAGTTGAAGTAAATCTCAGTGAAATGAAAGGAAGTCTAGGTAAAGTCCTGTGAAACCATGGAGACGACTGTGTGAGTGAGTGAGTGAGTGAGTGAGTGAGTGTGTGTGTGTGTGTGTGTGTGTGTGTGTGAGTGAGTGAGTGAGTGAGTGAGTGAGTGAGTGAGTGTGTGAGTGAGTGAGTGAGTGAGTGAGTGTGTGTGTGTGAGTGAGTGAGTGAGTGTGTGTGAGTGAGTGAGTGAGTGAGTGAGTGAGTGAGTGAGTGAGTGTGTGTGTGTGTGTGTGTGTGTGTGTGTGTGTGTGTGTGTCCTTCTGCCATCTGTTGCTGCAAACTTGCCTCATTTCTCTGGGACACACCGCTTTTGAGTGTCTTTCACATGTTTTCCCTCCTGACTGGATCTGTGTGAGAGTGAGTGTGTGTGTGTGTGTGTGTGTGTGTGTGTGTGTGTGTGTGAGAGAGAGAGAGAGAGAGAGAGTGTGTGTGTTCCTGGCACTACATCAAGGGAACCAAGTGCTCCACACACACTCTCTCTCTCTCTCTTTCTCCGGAGGAGTGTGTGTGCTGGTGTTCTCTGACAGACACAGAGAGGCTTCGTGTCTCAGTGCTCACCACATGCCATCAACCACACACAGCAAGTGAGGGTCTTGTGTTGGCTGCTTTATTGGAAACACCCAGCTCATAAATAAGGCCAATCAAACCTACAGCGTAAGCAATGCACAGGTCCCACTCCTAAACACCATTTTACTGGAACACCTGGTATTAACCCTTTAGACCTCTTCAGAGGGACGGCTGGATGAGCCGGGGTCCTCATGTCTTTGAGACGTACAGAATGTACGTAAAATGGTGTGTAATCATCTGAGAAAAGAGGAATCCTCCCACGCTCAAGTCCTGTTTCTGGAAAACAGAGAAACACCTCAGTGACCGGGTTTTTATAACAGTGAGAGCTTCCAGAGGGCGAGCTGACCCAGACCTGCGGGGGTTAATCATTCACATTAACTGTCCACAGGTGTGAGTGTGTGTGAGTGACAGGGTGAGTGTGTGTGAGTGACAGGGTGAGTTTGTGAGTGACTGGGTGAGTGACTAAGTGAGTGTGTTAGTGATTGGGTGAGTGTGTGAGTGACTGAGTGAGTGAGTGAGTTTGTGTGAGTGACAGGGTGAGTGTACGAGGGATCGTGAGAGTGTGTGCGAGTGACAGGGTGAGTGGTTGAGTCACTGGGTGAATGTGTGAGTGACAGGGTGAGTGGGTGAGTGAGTGAGTGAGTGAGTGTGTGTGTGAGTGACAGGGTGAGTGGTTGAGTCACTGGGTGAATTTGTGAGTGACAGGGTGAGTGGGTGAGTGAGTGAGTGTGTGTGTGAGTGCCTGGGTGAGTGTGTGAGTGACTGGGTGAGTGTACGAGTGATCAGGTGAGCGTGTGTGAGCGATCGGGTGAGTGGGTGAGTGTATGAATGACTGGATGAGTGTGTGAGTGATTGGGTGAGTGTGTGAGTGACTGAGTGAGTGAGTGAGAGAGTGTGAGTGAGTGACAGGGTGAGTGTATGTGTGATCGGGTGACTGTGTGTGAGTGACAGGGTGAGTGTGTGAGTGACAGGGTGAGTGTGTGTGAGTGACTGGGAGAGTGTAGGAGTAGTCGGGTGAGTGTGTGTGAGTGACAGGGTAAGTGTGTGTGAGTGACTGGGTGAGTGTGTGAGTGACAGGGTGAGTGTGTGTGAGTGACTGGGTGAGTGTGTGTGAGTGACTGGGTGAGTGTGTGAGTGACAGGGTGAGTGTGTGTGAGTGACTGGGTGAGTGTAGGAGTATTCGGGTGAGTGTGTGTGAGTGACAGGGTGAGTGGGTGAGTGACAGGGTGAATGTGTGAGTGACAGGGTGAGTGGGTGAGTGACAGGGTGAGTGACTGAGTGAGTGTGTGTGAGTGACAGGGTGTGTGTGTGAGTGACAGGGTGAGTTGGTGAGCGTGTGAGTGACTGAGTGAGTGTGTGTGAGTGACGGGGTGAGTGTGTGTGAGTGACTGGGTGAGTGTAGGAGTAATCGGGTGAGTGTGTGTGAGTGACAGGGTGAGTGGATGAGTGACTTGGTGAATGTGTGAGTGACTGAATGAGTGTGAGGGTGACCGGGTGAGTGTGTGTGAGTCTGTAGCTATAAACCTGACCTGGAGCATTGTGGGTAATCTATCTGTCGGATGTGAAGGGGTTAATAAACTCTTTATAGGCAGAAGGTAAAGAGATGTTTGTAATGGAATGTAAATCTGTCGAGTTAAAGCTGTGTTTGTGAGAGAATCCACTGCCAGATTTTTCTGCTTTGGCTTTTTTCATTTCTCTCTCTGTAACAAATCCTGTGATTATTTTATTATTTCCTCCATCAGAGAGCAGCGAGGTGTGTTATTATCTGAGTCCGAGTCTGATTCGCTGTTTAATCCACTACCTCAGCACGTGTGTGTGTGTGTGTGTGTGTGTGTGTGTGTGTGTGTGTGTGTGTGTGTGTGTGTGTCTGAAAAGCATCCAAATCTGAAGAGGCTCCACTCAGCAAACACATCAGAGCTAATTACACACTCCTCACACTCTCGCTTCAAATAACACACAGCCGGAAACACTGGGAGAAAGTCCAGGGGAATACACACACACACACACACACACACACACTTCAGCCACGCAGCAGTTAATCATCTCCTCTGTTTAAGAAGTGTTTGATTATTAGTTTCCCTTAAAATTACAATTATCAATTTACTCAGAGCCTAATTCAGAGTGCAGTTCCAGGTCTGACCACAAGATGGAGGCAGAGAGCTGCACAAATATATATACAATTTCCACATGTTTGTATATTTATGAATTTAAGTACAATGTGTGTGTGTGTGTGTGTGTGTGTGTGTAATATTTTTAACAGAGCCCTGTATTAGGAGGACCAATTTAAAGTATATAATGTAAAGCATGTGTGTGACTGTAATTCAAATTCAGACTTTCCCCACGCTTGTGATTTTACAGGAAATGTGTGTTGTATTAAATATGACATTTCTCATTTTTTTCAACAACAATAAGCTAAAAACATAGTGTCACTGCGCTCCGTTCCCGACTCTAACACTGCCTCCATCTGTAACACAGGGAGAACACACCACACTCCTCACAGACAGTCACCCGAAGGAGACCCACACAGACACAGAGAGAACACACCACACTCCTCACAGACAGTCACCTGGAGGAAACCCACACAGACACAGAGAGAACACACCACACTCCTCACAGACAGTCACCCGGAGGAAACCCACGCAGACACAGGGAGAACACACCTCACTCCTCACAGACACTCACCTGGAGGAAACCCACACAGACACAGAGAGAACACACCACACTCCTCACAGGCAGTCACCCGAAGGAAACCCACGCAGACACAGAGAGAACACACCACACTCCTCACAGACAGTCACCCGAAGGAAACCCACGCAGACACAGGGAGAACACACCACACTCCTCACAGACAGTCACCCGAAGGAAACCCACGCAGACACAGAGAGAACACACCACACTCCTCACAGACAGTCACCTGGAGGAAACCCACACAGACACAGAGAAAACACACCACACTCCTCACAGAGAGTCACCCGAAGGAAACCCACGCAGACACAGAGAGAACACACCACACTCCTCACAGACAGTCACCTGGAGGAAACCCACACAGACACAGAGAGAACACACCACACTCCTCACAGACAGTCACCCGAAGGAAACCCACGCAGACACAGAGAGAACACACCACACTCCTCACAGACAGTCACCTGGAGGAAACCCACACAGACACAGAGAGAACACACCACACTCCTCACAGACAGTCACCCGAAGGAAACCCACGCAGACACAGAGAGAACACACCACACTCCTCACAGACAGTCACCTGGAGGAAACCCACACAGACACAGAGAGAACACACCACACTCCTCACAGACAGTCACCTGGAGGAAACCCACACAGACACAGGGAGAACACACCACACTCCTCACAGACAGTCACCCGGAGGAAACCCACGCAGACACAGAGAGAACACACCACACTCCTCTCAGACAGTCACCCGAAGGAAACCCACGCAGACACAGGGAGAACACACCACACTCCTCACAGACAGTCACCCGAAGGAAACCCACGCAGACACAGAGAGAACACACCACACTCCTCACAGACAGTCACCTGGAGGAAACCCACGCAGACACAGGGAGAACACACCACATTCCTCATAGACAGTCACCTGGAGGAAACCCACGCAGACACAGAGAGAACACACCACACTCCTCACAGACAGTCACCTGGAGGAAACCCACACAGACACAGAGAGAACACACCACACTCCTCACAGACAGTCACCTGGAGGAAACCCACACAGACACAGGGAGAACACACCACACTCCTCACAGACAGTCACCCGAAGGAGACCCACGCAGACACAGAGAGAACACACCACACTCCTCACAGACAGTCACCCGAAGGAAACCCACGCAGACACAGAGAGAACACACCACACTCCTCACAGACAGTCACCCGAAGGAAACCCACACAGACACA
>NC_089819.1:56376777-56391777 GCF_029633855.1 Hoplias malabaricus
GGACCCAAGACTCACAAGGGACCATCCTCCTTTGGTCAAACAGAACAGAAATGATAGAGATTTAACTCAAAACTAGAGCTGTACAGGTTTGTGCTGAGTTTAAAATGATTTCAGAAAATGGTTCAGAGTCGTCGAGTCGTTCAGAGTCGTTCAGAGTCGTTTAGAGTCGTTCAGAGTCGTCTGAGCAGGAAAAGAGGAGCGCGCCTCTGAAACATACGGAGCATCCTCCTGTTTTTATTTCCTTGTGATTATCTGTTTTCACATCAGAAATAACTGGTCATTTATCAGTTTTTTATCGTTTTTTTTTTTTTTTGTTCTCGTCTGATTTTCATTGAGGAATTTTGTTCACCGATTCTTTTAGTTAAAGAGTTAAAAGGGAAAGTCCACCTCATGGAGCCCCCCCAGGTGTTGCGCGGTTGTTGTGGGCTCTGTTCTCTGTGTTTACACCTGGTTTGGAAGCTCCCGTCCCCTTCTCTCTAAGGTCTAATCTCAGAGGCCTCTCCTGAAGGAGCTTGTACTCAGTCACTTCTTTGACTGGATTTCTCTCTCCTTCTCCTCAGCTCTCGTCCCGCTCTATAGGTGAGCCGTGCTGGATTCTGATTGGCTGCTCCAGATGCTCAAGTTCAAATCCACGCTTCTAAAAATACAGACGGATGACAGCGAGTCTCTCTGCGACACACGGAACAAATTAGGATATAAATATAGAGATAATCCCTGATACGTAGGAGTGAAGTTTATTTATTAATCACGCTCTGATTTAAGTCCTGCGCCTAAAGCAGTGGAACACACTCCTCCGCTGCCAGTTCCATCCCCCAGCCCCCGAAAAAAACCCTCTCCACTATTTCTGTCTGCCTCTTACTCCACTTCTCCTCTCCTTTATTATTTATTTGATTTATATTTATGTTTATTTATTCATCAGGGACGCTGCGCCTGAAACATCGGGTCAAAAGGCAACATTTCTGACCCTTCACCGGGAGCACAGCCCTAAAGCAGAGAGCTGTGGAGGAAACAGAGGCCACACAAACGTTTAAAGATGATTTATTCAAGAAGTACACTTTGCCTTAAAGTGATCGTTATTGAGATACTAATATTAAATATGTCGTTTAGGTCATTTCGGCCAGCAAGGGGGCGCTGTCCCACAGCTACAGGGGCTCGGGTCCTGGGTGGAACTTCTCCTCGGGTGACTGTCTGTGAGGAGTGTGGTGTGTTCTCCCTGTGTCTGCGTGGGTTTCCTCCGGGTGACTGTCTGTGAGGAGTGTGGTGTGTTCTCCCTGTGTCTGTGTGGGTTTCCTCCGGGTGACTGTCTGTGAGGAGTGTGGTGTGTTCTCTCTGTGTCTGCGTGGGTTTCCTCCGGGTGACTGTCTGTGAGGAGTGTGGTGTGTTCTCCCTGTGTCTGCGTGGGTTTCCTCCGGGTGACTGTCTGTGAGGAGTGTGGTGTGTTCTCTCTGTGTCTGCGTGGGTTTCCTCCGGGTGACTGTCTGAGAGGAGTGTGGTGTGTTCTCTCTGTGTCTGCGTGGGTTTCCTCCAGGTGACTGTCTGAGAGGAGTGTGGTGTGTTCTCTCTGTGTCTGTGTGGGTTTCCTCTGGGTGCTCTGCTTTCCTCCCACACTCCAAAAATACATTATTTCAGCTGATATTTCATAAATAAAGTAACATTGAACTATTCAGTATTCATCAGAAATGAAAGGGTTAAACCTTCCCAGGCATCATATGCCAAGCACAATTCACATGAATGTGAAAATTAATCATGGGGGATATCACTGTTCAGATATTGACCCCTGGACTTGGAGGAACTCTGGAACGTCTTGCCCTTAACAGTGAAGTTTTTATAAAATTCAGAGAGTGTTTCCTCACATTTGCTCTGTTGGGGCTGGAAAAAGCTCCAGTGTTTGTACACAGCCCTGGCTCCGTACATGGGAAACAAACTAAATGTCTCAGTCCACTGACACAATACAGTCGCTTCTTACTCTCACACACCGCTCCACCTTAAAAGATACAGTCGCTTCTTACTCACACACACCGCTCCACCTTAAAATACAAAGAACTTCTGAATGAACACAAACTGGAGGGGAGTGTGTAATGTTGTGAGAACAGTATCTGTGCTGCCTTTAAGCGAGGGAATACCTCACACCCGGAGACACCCCCATCACCTCTCCAGAGGTGGGATACGACCTGAAGTTGCTCGGTTGGTGCCCAGTGTCGATTAAAGTCGGGTCGTATCCTGAAGGGTATTATCCCCGCGCTGAGTGCCCTTGTTTAACTTGAGCCGTTCTCTCAGTTCTCCTTTGTTTTAGTTGAGGGTCTTGCTGAGAGAGGTCCTGGGAAAGAGGAAGGAATTGTAATTCTCATTTGATAACGTCACAGAGAGGATCAGAGGAGGAATTAAATCCCGTCCCAAATCGCTCATTTTCCCTGATATCACTCTGTTATAGATCAGCCCTCTCCCTCAGCTCAGAAAGGCTTAGAAAGTCTCCACTAATGGATCACAGAGCTGATCCTTAGCAAGACGGGATAAATTACTATCTCTCTCTCTCTGTCTCACACACACACACACACACACACACACACACACACACTATAACACCAGCCCCCGCCAGCTGCCGGAGAGTGACAGAGTTACAGAAGCTTTCAAAGCCACACGCCCCAAAATCTCCTCTCACCAGCAACAAAAACCCCAAACAACATCCTCCAACCTCCTCAGAAGTTCTCCACCAGTGTTTCTCCACCAGACTCCAGCATCAGTGCCCTGTCCAGTGTGTGAAAGGTTTTTAGCCGTTTTCACTCTGTTCTCTTTCTTCTCCGTTTTTACTCAGTGCTCTTATTTCTCCGCGCTCGTTGTGTCTGTTTTGCTGAGTTTAACCTCGTCTTTGTGCTCTCACATAAACACGGGTCCAGCGCTGTGATTGGACAGACTCAGACGAGGGGGAGGGGCCGTTCTAAAGTCTCTGACGTCAGAAGTGGAGCAGACTCAGAGCGACTCGTTTTATCCTGTGTTTTCTGACTTAATCAGTGCACAGTAAACAGAGTGGGGTCTTGTTTCACAGTGTGTGGGTTAGTGGGCTCCAGATTCACACATTAATGTAAACATTCATTCATTTTCTGTAACCCTTATCCAGTTCAGGGCGGTGGTGGGTCCGGAGTCTACCCGGAATCACTGGACACAAGGCAGGACACACCCTGGATGGGGCGCCTGTCCTTCACAGAGCGACACACACTCACAAATTCACTCACACCTACGGACACTTTTGAGTCTCTAATCCACTACCAACGTGTGTTTTTGGAGCGTGGGAGGAAACCGGAGCACCCGGAGGAAACCCACACAGACACAGGGAGAACACACCACACTCCTCACAGACAGTCACCCGGAGGAAACCTACACAGACACAGAGAGAACACACCACACTCCTCACAGACAGTCACCCGGAGGAAACCCACGCAGACACAGAGAGAACACACCACACTCCTCACAGACAGTCACCCGGAGGAAACCCACGCAGACACAGAGAGAACACACCACACTCCTCACAGACAGTCACCCGGAGGAAACCTACACAGACACAGAGAGAACACACCACACTCCTCACAGACAGTCACCCGGAGGAAACCCACGCAGACACAGAGAGAACACACCACACTCCTCACAGACAGTCACCCGGAGGAAACCCACGCAGACACAGAGAGAACACACCACACTCCTCACAGACAGTCACCCGGAGGAAACCCACGCAGACACAGAGAGAACACACCACACTCCTCACAGACAGTCACCCGGAGGAAACCCACGCAGACACAGAGAGAACACACCACACTCCTCACAGACAGTCACCCGGAGGAAACCTACACAGACACAGAGAGAACACACCACACTCCTCACAGACAGTCACCCGGAGGAAACCCACGCAGACACAGAGAGAACACACCACACTCCTCACAGACAGTCACCTGGAGGAAACCCACAGAGACACAGGGAGAACACACCACACTCCTCACAGACAGTCACCCGGAGGAAACCCACACAGACACAGAGAGAACACACCACACTCCTCACAGACAGTCACCCGGAGGAAACCCACGCAGACACAGAGAGAACACACCACACTCCTCACAGACAGTCACCCGGAGGAAACCCACGCAGACACAGAGAGAACACACCACACTCCTCACAGACAGTCACCCGGAGGAAACCCACGCAGACACAGAGAGAACACACCACACTCCTCACAGACAGTCACCCGGAGCGAGACTCGAACCCACAGCCTCTAGGACCCTGGAGCTGTGTGACACTGTGCCGCCCGGCACTCATTTAACTTTTTTTAAATGATATATATATAAAACGCTGCCTTTTATAACATCAGTCTCTAACATCTAGTCTCTATCAAGAGAGCCGTGTCATTTGGGTGAGGACCCCAGTGCCGTGTGGAGAATATTTTAATGAAGTAAATCCAAAAGCTGTTATGATGTTATTTTCACCTCTCCACTCTGGGCTCATCAGAGAAACACATCTGAGCTGCTTTAAAGAGACAGAGCTCAGCGCAGACCACGGGCCCCGCAGGGCAGAGCCGCAAAAATAAAATAAAATAAAATAAAGAGTCATCTAAAGCAGAGAGCGGGGTTTGAAGAGCGAGAGCAGTGTAATCCTGCGTCTGTTATTCTGAGACGCCACTGATGTGGGTTTGTAGGGGGTGGGGTTTGGTGGCTGTATTTGTGTCAGTAATCAAAGCGGAGCCGGGTTCCTTTAGGAGCAACGATGCAGAAAAACAGCGGCGGAAAACAGAAGCTCAGAAATACAGAGGAGTATTTTCAGCCAGACGTTATGAAGAAGGGAAAAAGGGAGAGAAAAGGATGGAGGGATTTGTGCTGCTGGAGAAGAAGAGCGTGTTTAGTGTCGTAAACACGACCCCGTTTGACCCCAGGCCAGATGGAAGATCATGTTTTGGACGTCGATAAAATAAGATTATTCCGAAGCCACTGGAGAAAACAGCACACACTGAAATGAAATACGCTTTTCAATCGTGATAAAATCTTCTTAAATAAACTAATCATCTCAGATTTATCGGCATCAGACGCATAGCTGCACTTTCCAGAGCCGTCTTTATCCGACTGGACTCTACGATTCTTAAAGCGATACTAAGCTCCGCAGCAAATCAACGAAGTTACTCCGGCATCACGTCCAGAAAATAAAGCAGTTTATTGTGTTTTATTTATTGTGGTTATTTTTAACAGGTGCAATGCACACATTACATTAATCTGAGGGGAGAAATCTTGCACCAGAGTTAACTAATAAAATAATGTCCATCTGTTGTCCCTGGGCAGGTACAGACTCATCTACACCATCCAGTCCAGACACCTGTTTATACAATTAATAATACAACATATAAAATGACAGAGCTTAGGAGGACATCTGAGATTGTGTTCTCTCTGGTTCACTACAGTTATCTCTGGTTTGTCTACGTTCAGAAGTGACTGTATATTTTAAGGTGGAGTGGTGTGTGTGAGTAAGAAGCGACTGTATCTTTTAAGGTGGAGCAGTGTGTGTGAGTAAGAAGCGACTGTATCTTTTAAGGTGGAGTGGTGTGTGTGAGTAAGAAACGACTGTATCTTTTAAGGTGGAGTGGTGTGTGTGAGTAAGAAGCGACTGTATATTTTAAGGTGGAGTGGTGTGTGTGAGTAAGAAACGACTGTATCTTTTAATGTGGAGCGGTGTGTGCGAGTAAGAAGCGACTGTATATTTTAACGTGGAGCGGTGTGTGTGAGTAAGAAGCGACTGTATCTTTTAAGGTGGAGCAGTATGTGTGAGTAAGAAGCGACTGTATCTTTTAAGGTGGAGCGGTGTGTGTGAGTAAGAAGCGACTGTATCTTTTAAGGTGGAGCTTTGTCTGTGAGTAAGAAGCGACTGTATATTTTAACGTGGAGCGGTGTGTGTGAGTAAGAAGCGACTGTATCTTTTAAGGTGGAGCAGTGTGTGTGAGTAAGAAGCGACTGTATCTTTTAAGGTGGAGCGGTGTGTGTGAGTAAGAAGCGACTGTATCTTTTAAGGTGGAGCAGTGTGTGTGAGTAAGAAGCGACTGTATCTTTTAAGGTGGAGCAGTGTGTGTGATTAAGAAGCGACTGTATCTTTTAAGGTGGAGCAGTGTGTGTGAGTAAGAAGCGACTGTATCTTTTAAGGTGGAGCGGTGTGTGTGAGTAAGAAGCGACTGTATATTTTAAGGTGGAGTGGTGTGCAGACACTGGGGCTTCGTAAACACATTAGAGCGGTTTCCAGAGCAGCACATGGAGAGGAGACACACTCAGAGTTTTATACACAGGGTTTTTAAATAAAAGTCTCAAATGTCATCTTTAATTACATTAATGCAAACACGACTGATTTTTATTAAATCCATTTGTTTGTTTTCACAGGAAATGTCTTAAAATACACATTAAATTTCAGAGGTATAGGTTGTGTATTCAGTTGTTTAATGGCTTTATTAGAAAAAGCAGACAATAAACTACACCCCTGCTCTGCACAAAGAAATAAAAATCTCACTTGTGTCACAGGTGTCCCCTCGGGACGTTCAGCTCTCAGACCTTTAGGAGCAGTACGTGTAAAAATACAGATGATTTCAGACGCTGAAGATGTTTGCAGCTGCTGAGTTCCTGACCTGCTGCTGAGGAATGTTCACCTCCGCTTCAAGAGCTCTCAGCTTCCTTCCATTCAAACAGGAGCAGCATCCTCATCAAACACCAGACCTGCAGCTTCCTGCCTGAGAGAATGGAAACACACACACACACACACACACAGGGAGTGACCACCCCAGGAATTTCTCAGGGTTTAAAGACACTACACTGAGGAAGCTCAGCTGCTTTAAGTGACCCTCACTGATGATGATGAGGCTGAACTCCATCAGATCCTCACAGCTATGTTCCAGTATCTGGTGTAAAGCCTTCCCAGAGAATAAGAGCGTGTCACTGCCGTGAACAGAGGGACACACTCCTGATTAACAGCCTCAGGAGGAATGCTGGAGGCTGACCCTGGACTTTGTATTCTGACCAATATAGTACTTCCATGTTTGTCTTCTTTATATAAACACACACACACACACTCACACTCACACACACAGAGAGAGAGAGAGAGAGATGGTCACGAGTGCTTTAACGGCGCAGGGTCTCGGGTCGGGTCTGAAGAGCAGGACGTGGTGCTGGTGGTGGTGGTGGTTGGGGGGGGTCAGTCTGATCTCAAGGAGGAAGTGAAGGAAATGACTGGAGCAGAGTGATTAGGAACGAAGTGATGAGGATAACAGAACCAGACAGAACCAAATAGAGTCAGAGACAACCAAACAGAGCCAGACAGAAACAAACAGAGCCAGAGAGAACCAGACAGAGTCAGACAGAACCAAACAGAGCCAGAGATAACCAGACAGAACCAAACAGAGCCAGACAGAACCAAACAGAGCCAGAGATAACCAGACAGAACCAAACAGAGTCAGAGAGAACCTAACAGAGCCAGACAGAACCAAACAGAGCCAGAGAGAACCAAACAGAGCCAGACAGAACCAAACAGAGCCAGACAGAACCAGACAGAACCAAACAGAGTCATAGAAAACCAAACAGAGCCAGACAGACTCAAATAGAGTCAGAGAGAACCAAACAGAACCAGAGAGAACCAAACAGAACCAAACAGAGCCAGACAGAAATAAATAGAGTCAGAGAGAACCAAACAGAGCCAGAGATAACCAGACAGAATCAAACAGAGCCAGACAGAACCAAACAGAGCCAGAGATAACCAGACAGAACCAAACAGAGTCAGACAGAACCAAACAGAGCCAGAGATAACCAGACAGAACCAAACAGAGCCAGAGATAACCAGACAGAACCAAACAGAGCCAGACAGAACCAAACAGAAACAGAGAGAACCTAACAGAGCCAGACAGAACCAAACAGAGCCAGAGAGAACCTAACAGAGCCAGACAGAACCAAACAGAGCCAGAGATAACCAAACAGAGCCAGACAGAACCAAACAGAGTCAGACAGAACCAAACAGAGTCAGAGAGAACCAAACAGAGCCAGACAGAACCAAACAGAGCCAGACAGAACCAGACAGAACCAAACAGAGTCATAGAAAACCAAACAGAGCCAGACAGACTCAAATAGAGTCAGAGAGAACCAAACAGAACCAGAGAGAACCAAACAGAACCAAACAGAGCCAGACAGAAATAAATAGAGTCAGAGAGAACCAAACAGAACCAGAGAGAACCAAACAGAACCAAACAGAACCAAGCAGAACCAAACATTCTGTACCTAGAACAGGTTCTTTGGCTTGTAACAATAGCCAAATCTTTAAAGAACTGTTTTAGAGAGAACCACAAAGACGCCAGTGGAAATTGTTGTTGTTACTTCAGTCCATTTTCACAACAGTCTTTAAGGTCAGTATAGTTTCCATCACAGAGAAGATGACAGTTCTGTACAGAACCCCTGGCTTTACCCCTGGCTCGAAGAACCCTTTTGAAGGACACAGAAAAGCACATGACCTGCAGGGATCTAAAGCTTTGACTGTGGGCTCAGACTTTGGCTCCATTTAAAGGTGACGTTTCTGACATTCTGCCACTAGATGTCACTCTCGAGCACCAGCATCTCAGTCCAAAACAAATGCTTCGTATTCAGGAAGTCCTTCCGCTCACGTTCACGTCCTGAGCACAGCCTCCGACCACAGACGAGCTCATCACAGCCGTTATAATTCTTTATCAGAGACACTTTCAGCTGAAGAACGTGTTTTTTTTTTTAGTTTCCAACTACGTGATCATCACTAAGCCCATTACACACCAGGTACACGCTGTAGGAGCACTGAACTCTGTACAGTTTATGAAGCATAGCTAGGCGCTTCGGAGGCAAGCTGCACACAGTCAGTGTGTAATGCTACACTGATGCTGCTACTGAGGGACGCACTGCGTTTACCGCATGTAAAATGTGTTTTGTTTTTTAGTGTCATAGAGTTTAGCATTTAGACGTATAATCACACTACAGACAAAAGGTTAAAGCTCCTCCGATGCCTTAAATCTGCTTCTGAAACAGTCAGTTCATTGGCTAAAGACAGTCTGGGGTTTGATGCTAAATTTACGTAATGTCTGACGTTACGTCTGTGGAGCTCCTACTGCAACCAGACACTCTTGTCCTTCTCATCAGAATGTACGTCACGGTCTGGTCTCTTTAGAAAAAAGAACTTTGGAGGGATGAGATTAGCGTACACAGCATGGTCAGATCTGCCGTGAAAACAAAGAGCAGAGAACAACACACACAGAGAGTGACAGAGAGGACTAACTCCACTGTGTCTTTAAACAGAAGTGAGGTGTTGGAGGAAATGTTGTGTATAAATATTTAAATTGTCAAATATACCACCTTTAAACATCTCTTCTTCACCTCCTCTTTCTCCGCAGATACATCCTACCTCCACCTGAATTCAGACCTCACACACACACACACACACAAACACACACACACACACACAGGATAACGCACTATTAACCATGAAGAAATAATATTTGTGAAATCCGGAGCTAGGTTTTTGCAATCTCCCTCTCTCTCTAACATTTTCCCCTCTTTCACATAATCCTCCTCTCTCTCGCTCTCTCTCTCTCTCTCTCTAGCACTTTTCCCCTCTTCTCCATAATCCTTCTTTCTCAGTCTTTCTGTCATTCTCTCTCTGTGCGTCTTTCTCCTCTTTCCCATTTCTGTCTCTACCCTTCTTTCCTCTTTCGACTCATCCTTCTCTCTCTCTCTCTCTCTTTCTCACTCCATGAGGCAATCCCTGCCTTGTCGTTTCATTCCTTGCTCCTTGCGTCTCTCTGAGTTTGTTATTGAGAAAGGTACGAAGGGCGAAGACTATGATGAAACTCTGTGGCAATTTACCCCTCTCTCTCTCTCTCTATCTCTCTCTCCTCTCTCTCTCTCTATCTCTCTCTCCTCTCTCTCTCTCTCTCTCTCTCTCCTCTCTCCCTCTCCTCTCTCTCTCTCTCCTCTCTCTCTCTCTCTCTCTCTCTCTCTCTCTCTCTCTCTCTCTCTCTCTCTCTCTCTTGCCCTGGAACCTGAAGGCAGTGTGTTCAGGGAATTAATGAATTCAACATGTGAGTGGAGTCATGAAAGCGCAGCTGGAGCTCGTGCTCTTATTTTGGAGAGTTCTGCTCCAGGTTGTCACATCTTTTAACTCCGGAGTGTTTTCTCTCTCGTGTTGAGTTACACACTTTATAAGAGGCTGTTACGTTAAACCCTCACCAGCGTGTCACCTTCGTTCACACACAGACGTGTCCATACATTCATCCCAGCAGAGCTGAGGCTCCAGAGCAGCTGCACATGAGTCTGATATCACGAGGCCCAGTGCCCAGCGTGGGTCAGAGGGGTGTGAAACTAACCCCCCGTATCTTTAAACAGGTTGGAGTGGTGAGTGTGATCCAGAACTCATCCCCATCACCAGCCCCTGTCCTCACTGATGGTTATGTGGCTGTATGCCATGAGATCCTCACAGCTATGTGTCAGGGTTCAGTGTAAAGAGTGGAGGATGTGATTGTGGCAAACGTGGGAGAAACTACCAATTACTGCTGTTGTTTTTTACACACTGCTCTAGACCTCACTTAGCATTGGGCACAGGATCATGTGCAGCTGCTCCAGAGCTGCTCTGCCTTACTTCTGTATGTGGACAGTTTCATACATTCACTCAGTCACTCACACACACACAACCACACACACACACACACACACACATACACACACACTCACCCAGTCACTCACACACACACACTCACATAGTCATTCACAAACAAACACACACACACACTCACCCAGTCACTCACACACACACACTCACATAGTCATTCACACACACACACACTCACCCAGTCACTCACACACACACACACACACGCACACACATACTCACCCAGTCACTCACACACACACACACTCACTCAGTCACTCACACACACACAGTCACTCACACATACACACACCTGTGAAACCCACGCAGACACACCACACCAGGGAGAACACACCACACTCCTCACAGACAGTCACCCGGAGGAAACCCACGCAGACACAGGGAGAACACACCACACTCCTCACAGACAGTCACCCGGAGGAAACCCACGCAGACACAGAGAGAACACACCACACTCCTCACAGACAGTCACCCGGAGGAAACCCACACAGACACAGGGAGAACACACCACACTCCTCACAGACAGTCACCCGGAGGAAACCCACACAGACACAGAGAGAACACACCACACTCCTCACAGACAGTCACCCGGAGGAAACCCACGCAGACACAGAGAGAACACACCACACTCCTCACAGACAGTCACCCGGAGGAAACCCACGCAGACACAGAGAGAACACACCACACTCCTCACAGACAGTCACCCGGAGGAAACCCACGCAGACACAGAGAGAACACACCACACTCCTCACAGACAGTCACCCGGAGGAAACCCACGCAGACACAGGGAGAACACACCACACTCCTCACAGACAGTCACCCGGAGGAAACCCACGCAGACACAGAGAGAACACACCACACTCTTCACAGACAGTCACCCGGAGGAAACCCACGCAGACACAGAGAGAACACACCACACTCCTCACAGACAGTCACCCGGAGGAAACCCACGCAGACACAGAGAGAACACACCACACTCCTCACAGACAGTCACCCGGAGGAAACCCACACAGACACAGGGAGAACACACCACACTCCTCACAGACAGTCACCCGGAGGAAACCCACGCAGACACAGAGAGAACACACCACACTCCTCACAGACAGTCACCCGGAGGAAACCCACGCAGACACAGAGAGAACACACCACACTCCTCACAGACAGTCACCCGGAGGAAACCCACGCAGACACAGAGAGAACACACCACACTCCTCACAGACAGTCACCCGGAGGAAACCCACGCAGACACAGAGAGAACACACCACACTCCTCACAGACAGTCACCCGGAGGAAACCCACGCAGACACAGAGAGAACACACCACACTCCTCACAGACAGTCACCCGGAGGAAACCCACACAGACACAGGGAGAACACACCACACTCCTCACAGACAGTCACCCGGAGGAAACCCACACAGACACAGAGAGAACACACCACACTCCTCACAGACAGTCACCCGGAGGAAACCCACGCAGACACAGAGAGAACACACCACACTCCTCACAGACAGTCACCCGGAGGAAACCCACGCAGACACAGAGAGAACACACCACACTCCTCACAGACAGTCACCCGGAGGAAACCCACGCGGACACAGAGAGAACACACCACACTCCTCACAGACAGTCACCTGGAGGAAACCCACACGGACACAGAGAGAACACACCACACTCCTCACAGACAGTCACCCGGAGGAAACCCACGCAGACACAGAGAGAACACACCACACTCCTCACAGACAGTCACCCGGAGGAAACCCACGCAGACACAGAGAGAACACACCACACTCCTCACAGACAGTCACCCGGAGGAAACCCACGCAGACACAGAGAGAACACACCACACTCCTCACAGACAGTCACCCGGAGGAAACCCACGCAGACACAGAGAGAACACACCACACTCCTCACAGACAGTCACCCGGAGGAAACCCACGCAGACACAGAGAGAACACACCACACTCCTCACAGACAGTCACCCGGAGGAAACCCACACAGACACAGGGAGAACACACCACACTCCTCACAGACAGTCACCCGGAGGAAACCCACGCAGACACAGAGAGAACACACCAAACTCCTCACAGACAGTCACCCGGAGGAAACCCACGCAGACACAGAGAGAACACACCACACTCCTCACAGACAGTCACCCGGAGGAAACCCACGCAGACACAGAGAGAACACACCACACTCCTCACAGACAGTCACCCGGAGGAAACCCACGCAGACACAGAGAGAACACACCACACTCCTCACAGACAGTCACCCGGAGGAAACCCACGCGGACACAGAGAGAACACACCACACTCCTCACAGACAGTCACCTGGAGGAAACCCACACGGACACAGAGAGAACACACTACACTCCTCACAGACAGTCACCCGGAGGAAACCCACGCAGACACAGAGAGAACACACCACACTCCTCACAGACAGTCACCCGGAGGAAAACCCACGCAGACACAGAGAGAACACACCACACTCCTCACAGACAGTCACCCGGAGGAAACCCACACAGACACAGGGAGAACACACCACACTCCTCACAGACAGTCACCCGGAGGAAACCCACACAGACACAGAGAGAACACACCACACTCCTCACAGACAGTCACCAGGAGGAAACCCACGCAGACACAGAGAGAACACACCACACTCCTCACAGACAGTCACCCGGAGGAAACCCACGCAGACACAGAGAGAACACACCACACTCCTCACAGACAGTCACCCGGAGGAAACCCACACAGACACAGGGAGAACACACCACACTCCTCACAGACAGTCACCCGGAGGAAACCCACGCAGACACAGAGAGAACACACCACACTCCTCACAGACAGTCACCCGGAGGAAACCCACGCAGACACAGAGAGAACACACCACACTCCTCACAGACAGTCACCCGGAGGAAACCCACGCAGACACAGAGAGAACACACCACACTCCTCACAGACAGTCACCCGGAGGAAACCCACACAGACACAGGGAGAACACACCACACTCCTCACAGACAGTCACCCGAGGAACCCACGCAGACACAGAGAGAACACACCACACTCCTCACAGACAGTCACCCGGAGGAAACCCACGCAGACACAGAGAGAACACACCACACTCCTCACAGACAGTCACCCGGAGGAAACCCACGCAGACACAGAGAGAACACACCACACTCCTCACAGACAGTCACCCGGAGGAAACCCACGCAGACACAGAGAGAACACACCACACTCCTCACAGACAGTCACCCGGAGGAAACCCACACAGACACAGAGAGAACACACCACACTCCTCACAGACAGTCACCCGGAGGAAACCCACGCAGACACAGAGAGAACACACCACACTCCTCACAGACAGTCACCCGGAGGAAACCCACGCAGACACAGAGAGAACACACCACACTCCTCACAGACAGTCACCCGGAGGAAACCCACACAGACACAGAGAGAACACACCACACTCCTCACAGACAGTCACCCGGAGGAAACCCACGCAGACACAGAGAGAACACACCACACTCCTCACAGACAGTCACCCGGAGGAAACCCACGCAGACACAGAGAGAACACACCACACTCCTCACAGACAGTCACCCGGAGGAAACCCACGCAGACACAGAGAGAACACACCACACTCCTCACAGACAGTCACCCGGAGGAAACCCACGCAGACACAGAGAGAACACACCACACTCCTCACAGACAGTCACCCGGAGGAAACCCACACAGACACAGGAGAGAACACACCACACTCCTCACAGACAGTCACCCGGAGGAAACCCACACAGACACAGAGAGAACACACCACACTCCTCACAGACAGTCACCAGGAGGAAACCCACGCAGACACAGAGAGAACACACCACACTCCTCACAGACAGTCACCCGGAGGAAACCCACACAGACACAGAGAGAACACACCACACTCCTCACAGACAGTCACCCGGAGGAAACCCACGCAGACACAGAGAGAACACACCACACTCCTCACAGACAGTCACCCGGAGGAAACCCACGCAGACACAGAGAGAACACACCACACTCCTCACAGACAGTCACCCGGAGGAAACCCACGCAGACACAGAGAGAACACACCACACTCCTCACAGACAGTCACCCGGAGGAAACCCACGCAGACACAGAGAGAACCACACCACACTCCTCACAGACAGTCACCCGGAGGAAACCCACGCAGACACAGAGAGAACACACCACACTCCTCACAGACAGCTACCCAAGACAAGGGTCTTGCCCAGGACCCCGAGCCCCTGCAGCTGTGGAACAGAGATTTCACCCACAGCGCCCCCTAGC
>NC_089819.1:56396777-56424277 GCF_029633855.1 Hoplias malabaricus
TTTCTGTGTGAAATAATGTGGGTGTTTATTTATTGATTCATAAATCTATCACTGATATGACGTTTGTTTGTTTGTTTGTGTTGTGTTTAATGATTGTGTTGTGTGTGTTTCACGGATCTCTCTGATTTCTCAGTTTTATTTAAACCCTGATGACGTTAATTAGTTTTAATGAGGTTTTATTTCACGTTCATCACTCTGTCCTTTTATTGATCTCTTTCTGAACTGAACTCCCTCTCACTCTCTTTATAAACGTGTGATAACAGTGTTATAGTCCAGAGCAGAACCAGTGACCCCAGTGGTTATTAATATTAATCTTTTCTGGTTAAAAACCACTTCAGAATCGTTATAAATGTCTTTATAAATGTGTAATAAATGATATGAATCTTTACTGGAGTGAGGTCAGAACAGAAAGACTTTCTCCTTGTTTTTTCCTCTGATTTTTCCAGATCCTTTCCCTGGAATTTCTGTGTTATGTTTTCGGATATTTTCCCTGTTTTTTCCTGATTGTCCCCCAGAATTTTCCAGATATTTCTTGTTCGTTTCTGATTGTCCCTGATTTCTCCTGATTTTCCCTGGAGTAATGAATTCCTAGCCGCTCTCTTCCTGTGGGAATGGAGGCTGTGATTCCGCTGCACGGTGTTCCGCTCGTCTTCAGGGACTCAGTGATAAAAACAAATCCTTAAACATCTGGATGTCTCCAGTTACACAACGAGAAACAGCAGGTCATTTATTTAAAGCAGAGCCCGGGGTCAGAGCCGACGTCTCTGTCTCTTCGAGATTTCTCCGTGTTTATGATGTTTTTATTGCTTTAAAAATCAGAGCTTTAAAGAGCCCATCGCTACTGTTTTCCTTTGATCTTCTTCTAATTTTCCTCTGGTTTTTATTCACTTCTTTGTTTATTACTTTAATTATTTGCTCGTTTTAATATTTATTTATAAAAAACTTAGTACAGATCACAGCAGTGTGGGGACAGATGTGCAACCGCTATAGTGGAGTGTGTGTGTGTGTGTGTGTGTGTGTGTGTGTGTGTGTGTGATCACAGACGCTGCTCTGTGATTAAACTGATTTTAATCCAAACACATTTGGCTCCATGTCTCATTAGAAAACACACACCAAACAGAACACTAAGTACACACACACACACACACACACACACACACACACACGCACACACACCAGAGTAGACTCTCGTGGACACACATGGTGCTGTAAGTCCAGTTCCTCGGCGCTGAGTGTGAAAGTCCTGGGCCGTTTGAAGGAGTCTAAGGACAGAACACTGCTTCAAAGCTCCTACAATAGAAGACAGTTTTGAAGTTTGATCTTTGATCTGTGTGTGTGTGTGTGTGTGTGTGTGTGTGTGTGTGTGTGTGTGTGTGAAGGACAGAGAGAGAGCAGCAGCAGGTTTTCATGGTTGGAGCTGAATTACAGGAAGGGTGTAGTGTGCAGTGACATTAGTGAAATTACAAACTGCAGCACCAACCAAATATGGACATTACGTTCTCCGTAATCAGTGTATACCCCACCCCCCCACCACCAACGCACACATCCACGCACCCCACCCTGAGCCCCCATTGTGCTCCAACTTCCACTCACTGATAAGAACGCGCTGCTCCTGACTCACACTGCCTCATTACCTCCAGCCATTCGTTACGCACTCGGATATTAACACACTGCTTAAAAACGCTCGCACGAGGGGCTTCAGAGGGGAGTGAGTGTTCACTCATCGGGAAACTCCGGAACAACGATATTCATTCATTCATTCACTGTCTGTGACCCTTATCCAGTTCAGGGCGACGGTGGGTCCAGAGTCTAATCGGAATCACTGGGTGACACACACTCACACATTCACTCACACCTACGGACACACTTGAGTCTCCAATCACCTACCAACGTTTATTTTTGGAGCGTGGGAGGAAACCGGAGCACCCGGAGAAAACCCACGCAGACACAGAGAGAACACACCACACTCCTCACAGACAGTCACCCGGAGGAAACCCACGCAGACACAGAGAGAACACACCACACTCCTCACAGACAGTCACCCGGAGGAAACCCACGCAGACACAGAGAGAACACACCACACTCCTCACAGACAGTCACCCGGAGGAAACCAACGCAGACACAGAGAGAACACATCAAACTCCTCACAGACAGTCACCCGGAGGAAACCCACGCAGACACAGAGAGAACACACCACACTCCTCACAGACAATCACCCGGAGGAAACCCACGCAGACACAGAGAGAACACACCACACTCCTCACAGAGAGTCACCCGGAGGAAACCTACGCAGACACAGAGAGAACACACCACACTCCTTACAGAGAGTCACCCGGAGGAAACCCACGCAGACAAAGAGAGAACACACCACACTCCTCACAGACAGTCACCCGGAGGAAACCCACACAGACAAAGAGAGAACACACCACACTCCTCACAGACAGTCACCCGGAGGAAACCCACGCAGACACAGGGAGAACACACCACACTCCTTACAGACAGTCACCCGGAGGAAACCCACGCAGACACAGAGAGAACACACCACACTTTTTTAAAATCCAGATCAGGAAAGTGTAGTTCTGCTAGACCACAGTGGGGGGCGCTGTCATTAACATGGGCCCAAACTACACATCCGTCTCATAGGAAGAGCTGGGGGGGAGGGTGGGATGGGTGGAGGACGTCCTGTGTCTCGAACAACACCATAAAACCTGACCTCTTATGTTTCGTGCAACATTTCACGTGCCCTGCCTCATAAAGGACCCATGGCTTTTCCTCTGGACGTGAAACTGTAGAGAAGGGAGGAAACCACCTGAGTGGCAGGGTCTGGGTTTGTGTTGTTAAAGGAACAGTCTGTGATGTATTCACTGTAATCTTAAAGTGGACAGGGTCAGTGAGTGACGCTGACGGCAGTGCTGCACTTTGAGGAGTGGAAGTGTGTTTGTGTTAATCCAGGAACCCGTGAATAACAGCAATGTCATCCTTGTAAAGGGACTCATTTAAGGTGGAGCTAAAGGTCTGTGTACAAAGCCTGTGAGTGAGAAGCAAACATCTGAATTCTGAAGTGACATTTACGGTGGAAATGGAAAGTCAAACATGAACCTGGTGAATACAGGAAAATGGCAGTGGCTCGTTAGCTTTTTGACTTCGTTAGCGCAGGTAGAGAGTTTACTGAAATGATGGACACTTTCTGTGAAAACAGGCTGATTATTGCATGTTCTTTTCAGCTGAAAAACATCCTAAACTCGTCTTGAGATCGTTTGTGTAAGTTTACTTTTCATCAACCTGGCAACCTGGATTATGTCTGAGGAGGAGGGGGAGGGGGCAGACACCTCTGAACTGTGTTTTGAGTCTGGGCTGCAGTTCCCGTTTTAAACTCTTGGGGTCAGTATTACACATGGCTCCTTTAAACCGGGACGATCCGTTCTTTGTATTTTGATTAGAACCGACCACAGAACTGAGGAATCCACAGCTGGGTTTGATCCACCCCTTTCCCCAACCCTGGCCTTAACCTCTGAAGCTGGAGGTGGGCGGAGTTGGATCTGGTCTGACTCCACCCAGTGGATTTCTGATTTGATTTGGCTTGTTTCTGAATCGACTCACTCAAATGACTCATTACAAGAAACTGATACCGAGGAACAAGTGTCGTCCTCCGAGTGTTTAGCTGAAGAAAAGAAATAAAACCGAATGGAAGATTTCACCAAAAAGGACATTAAAGAGAGAATTAAAAAAACCTTTTTTTCATGAACACTTTCACTCCTCTGTGATTGGTGCCTGACTAACTGCAGTGTCCTGTTCTTTTTCAGATGATGGTCCATTCATTTTGGAGGCAGATGGCCCGGACTTTGCTGAGGTCAGTTTTTCTGATTCTGTGGGTCACCCTCAGTTCGACAGCAGATGTTCCAGATGTTAAAGATGACCACAGTCCGGTTCTCCACAGACAAAAGCGAGATTGGAATTTTAACATATTCTTTGCAACTGAGGAACTACAGGCCCAGGATCTCCCGCAGGTCATCGGCACGGTAGGAGCTCCTCTCCCTCAACCGCTTCAATAGAATCCTTCGTAACTTTCAGCATAAATTACTGTCGTTTTATTCCCAAACACACCACACTCCTCACAGACAGTCACCCGGAGGAAACCCACGCAGACACAGAGAGAACACACCACACTCCTCACAGACAGTCACCTGGAAGAAACCCACGCAGACACAGAGAGAATACACCACACTCCTCACAGACAGTCACCCGGAGGAAACCCACGCAGACACAGAGAGAACACACCACACTCCTCACAGACAGTCACCTGGAAGAAACCCACGCAGACACAGAGAGAATACACCACACTCCTCACAGACAGTCACCCAGAGGAAACCCACACTGACACAGAGAGAACACACCACACTCCTCACAGACAGTCACCCGGAGGAAGCCCACACAGACACAGAGAGAACACACCACACTTCTCACAGACAGTCACCCGGAGGAAACCCACACAGACACAGAGAGAACACACCATACTCCTCACAGACAGTCACCCAGAGGAAACCCACACAGACACAGAGAGAACACACCACACTTCTCACAGACAGTCACCCGGAGGAAACCCACACAGACACAGAGAGAACACACCATACTCCTCACAGACAGTCACCCAGAGGAAACCCACACAGACACAGAGAGAACACACCACACTTCTCACAGACAGTCACCTGGAGGAAACCCACACAGACACAGAGAGAACACACCACACTCCTGGAATGTAATATTTTAACATGTATAAGATGTAAGAGAGGGGGAGTAGAGGTGGAGTAGAGGTGGAGGGAGTACTGTTCAGTTCCGTGACTGATGTGGACTCTTTGCTGTTTTGCAGCTGGTGAACTCCCATTCCAACGAAAACACAGAGTTCGTCATCTTCGGAGAAGGAGCCAACGATATCTTCAAGGTGAATAAGACCGGACAGGTCAGCGTGTGCAAGACTCTGGATCGAGAAACGAAGGACAGCTACAAACTGACGGCCCGGATCAGAGACATCAATTCCAAAACGCAACTGGACAAAGACACACAGTTCTCTGTAAAAGTCCAGGACGTTAATGACCACGCTCCCATCTTCGAGGGGGAGCTCAAAGCATCCATCAATGAACGATCACCAAGAGGTAAACAGCACTCATGTGTCCACCTTAAAAAGGGACTCCACCTTAAGAACATCTTTGTTGCTTTGTAATTACAAAAAGTCTTGGTGTAAATTGGAAAATAACTTTTACAGGTTGTAGAAAAAGCTTATTGCGCAGCGCCCCCTTCAGGTCCAGCCCTGCTATAGACGCAGATGTAGCGTAGCTCTGCACTGAAGGACAAAGACACCCCCTTCTACAGCCCCCTCACAATGGCCCCTCCCACTTCTGAGCTGTTTGTGACGTTTAACAACGAGCAGTATTTGTGAAATAGCTGGAGTACCTCCACACTTTCCTCCTTCAGAGCACTGTCTGAGTCTGAATCTTCTTCATTTCATTAAACAGCTGTTACACTGACACCTAGAGGACTGGATGTACATGACATCACATACTAAATCTAATTATAACACAGCAGCAAAAAGAGAGTGGCCCACAGTTGGTTCATTTAGGACAAAGTTGGAGGTCCATTGGTGTTCCTCACCACCGCACTTTTCCGTTCACAGTCCAGATCACTGATTTACCTTCATTAATTTCTTAATTAACATGTTCTTTGTAAATTAGATTAGTAAATAATATTAATCTAGCTCAGTGTCAACATTCATCATATCAGCCCTACACATTATAATTTTCCTCACAGCTGTTGGTATTGTTCAGTGTTGTGCCCCGTTCACATCTGCACAGTAATCCAGAAATGTTCCGGAGTTTTCCCCAGAGCAGCTGTGTGTGTGAATGTGACCCGCAACGTTCGCCCCGGACGTTACCCAGACTTTACCCTCCTGGTGTTTCTAGTAAAGACTGTGCTTTATTTCCCGCTGCAGGAGCGTGTCTGACATAGACTCTTTCTCTAGTGGTTCTCTGGAGTTCATGTCTGAAAGAGAACGGAGAACAGTAACCTGAGCGTCTCGTGGCCTACAGTCTCTGTAAAGAAGCTAATGACTGCAGTGTCTTCACAGGAACGGCAGTGATGACGGTGAGGGCCACTGATAAAGATGATCCAACTTCTCCCAACGGACGCATCGAATACAAGCTGCTGGACACAGATTACTTCTTCATTGACAAGAAAACAGGTGACGTACCGCACTTTTCAGTGGTGGACAGTAACAAAGTAAATGTAACTGTTTACTGCACTTCAGTAGTGTACTATGTATCTGTACTTCACTGGAGGACTGACTCTTTAACTTCACTACGTTTCAGAGTCAAATCTCTCACTCTTTACTCCGCTACATTCGGAGAAATCTGTCGTGACTCGTGTCTCCTGCGGTGAATAAAAGTGTACATTTCTAAAGTAAAGAGGAGCATAATGCACCAATCAGGTTCCAGCGCTGTGTTAAAGAGGCGGGGCCAGACAGAGCTCCTCTCCGGGTCAGAGTCAGCGTGTGACACAAGGATCTTTTTTATCACCAGATAATATTCCAGATGTGAATAGGAAGTGTTCCACAACCCATGAATAATATTTGTTAAGTGTCTAATCTAAAGATCTGTGTATCTGTGTCCCCTCATCTCAGGTCAAATCAGTGTTGCTACTGATCAACTGGACCGAGAGACAAGGAGTCAGTACACTGTTACCGTCCAGGCCTCAGACATGCCCTACGTGTCCGGAGGAAGGACTACGACTACTGAAGTCACTGTTAATATAAATGACATCAACGACAACGTGGCCACTTTTAAAGAAGGTATGTGAGTTTGTGTTCTCCCTGTGTCTGCGTGGGTTTCCTCCGGGTGACTGTCTGTGAGGAGTGTGGTGTGTTCTCCCTGTGTCTGTGTGGGTTTCCTCCGGGTGACTGAACTGTGAGGAGTGTGGTGTGTTCTCCCTGTGTCTGCGTGGGTTTCCTCCGGGTGACTGTCTGTGAGGAGTGTGGTGTGTTATCCCTGTGTCTGCGTGGGTTTCCTCCGGGTGACTGTCTGTGAGGAGTGTGGTGTGTTCTCCCTGTGTCTGCGTGGGTTTCCTCCGGGTGACTGTCTGTGAGGAGTGTGGTGTGTTATCCCTGTGTCTGCGTGGGTTTCCTCCGGGTGACTGTCTGTGAGGAGTGTGGTGTGTTCTCCCTGTGTCTGCGTGGGTTTCCTCCGGGTGACTGTCTGTGAGGAGTGTGGTGTGTTCTCCCTGTGTCTGTGTGGGTTTCCTCCGGGTGACTGAACTGTGAGGAGTGTGGTGTGTTCTCCCTGTGTCTGCGTGGGTTTCCTCCGGGTGACTGTCTGTGAGGAGTGTGGTGTGTTATCCCTGTGTCTGCGTGGGTTTCCTCCGGGTGACTGTCTGTGAGGAGTGTGGTGTGTTCTCCCTGTGTCTGCGTGGGTTTCCTCCGGGTGACTGTCTGTGAGGAGTGTGGTGTGTTATCCCTGTGTCTGCGTGGGTTTCCTCCGGGTGACTGTCTGTGAGGAGTGTGGTGTGTTCTCCCTGTGTCTGCGTGGGTTTCCTCCGGGTGACTGTCTGTGAGGAGTGTGGTGTGTTCTCCCTGTGTCTGCGTGGGTTTCCTCCGGGTGACTGTCTGTGAGGAGTGTGGTGTGTTCTCCCTGTGTCTGCGTGGGTTTCCTCCGGGTGACTGTCTGTGAGGAGTGTGGTGTGTTCTCCCTGTGTCTGCGTGGGTTTCCTCCGGGTGACTGTCTGTGAGGAGTGTGGGGTGTTCTCCCTGTGTCTGCGTGGGTTTCCTCCGGGTGACTGTCTGTGAGGAGTGTGGTGTGTTCTCTCTGTGTCTGCGTGGGTTTCCTCCGGGTGACTGTCTGTGAGGAGTGTGGTGTGTTCTCCCTGTGTCTGCATGGGTTTCCTCCGGGTGCTCCGGGTTCCCTCTGTTCAGTGCATGTGTCTGTGGAGCCCAGCATCACACACAATATCATGAGGTCACTGTATTTTTTAAATTGTTATTAATGCAGATAATTTGACCAGATCTAAGGAGTTTTCACCTGATCCCACTTCATGGAAATTAACATTTAAGATTTAACCTTGAACATAATCATGAGCCTGAACTTTGTATTCACACTGAATCTTTAAAATGCAAAAACAATCTTGTTTTCTCCAGGAACCTGGCAATTTAATGTGAATGAGAACGAGAGTCCGCTGTTCACAGTGGGGAAGCTGTCTGTGTACGACCCGGACGAGAAGCAGAATAAAAACCCAATATTTACTCTGAAGGACCACAGTGAAATCTTCTCTGTGGAACTGGACGACGAAAACAACGGAGTCCTCAAACTCAGACAGGTAACAGTCCACCGTGCCCTACGTTAACAAACAAGGACTTGAGAGGCTTCAATGTGAAGCGCTGAACAGCACCACCCTGTGGAGTACTTCCTGAGGGTGAGGGAGTGAGTGAGTGAGTGAGTGAGTAAATGAGTGATTGAGTGAGTAAGTGAGTGAGGAAGTGAGTGAGTGAGTGAGTGAGTGAGGAAGCGAGTGAGTGAGGAAGTGAGTGAGTGAGTGATTGAGTGAGTGAGTGAGGAAGTGAGTGAGTGAGGAAAGGAGTGAGTGATTGAGTGAGTAAGTGAGTGAGGAAGTGAGTGAGTGAGGAAGTGGGTGAGTGAGGGAGTGAGTGAGTGATTGAGTGAGTGAGTGAGGAAGTGAGTGACTGAGTGAGTGAGTGAGTGAGCAAGTGAGTGAATGAGTGAGGACGTGAGTGAGTGAGTGAGTGAGTGAGTGAGTGAGGAAATGAGTGAGTGAGTGAATGAGTGAGTGAGTGAGTGAGTGAGTGAGGAAATGAGTGATTGAGTGAGTAAGTGAGTGAGGAAGTGAGTGAGTGAGTGAGTGAGTGAGGAAGTGAGTGAGTGAGAGATTGAGTGAGTGAGTGAGGAAGTGAGTGAGTGAGCAGTGAGTGAGTGAGTGAGTGAGCAAGTGAGTGAATGAGTGAGGACGTGAGTGAGTGAGTGAGTGAGGAAATGAGTGAGTGAATGAGTGAGTGAGTGAGGAAATGAGTGAGTGAGGAAATGAGTGAATGAGTGAGTGAGTGAGTGAGTGAATGAGTGAGTGAGTGAGGAAATGAGTGAGTGAGTGAGTGAGTAAATGAGTGAGTGAATGAGTGAGTGAATGAGTGAATGAGTGAGTGAGGGAGGGAGGGAGTGAGTGAGTGAGGAAATGAGTGAATGAGTGAGTGAGTGAGTGAGTGAGGAAATGAGTGAGTGAGTGAGTGAGTGAGTGAGTGAGTGAGTGAGTGAGTGAGTGAGTGAATATGCTACAAGCCAGTTCCCAACAACTTTACCATCAGGTTCTTATAAATGAATTAAATTAACTACCCATTAGAAAATGATGGTTCTATATAGAACCCAGTATATTCTAAGAATCTTTGGCCTGGTTCTTTGCGTCATAAATGGGTTCTTCAGATTGATGGAGAATGTGCTGTAGATGGTTCTCTTCAGCACCTTTTAGAGAAGGGTTCTATTCGGCACCAAAAACGGTTCCTCTGTCGTTATGGTTCTAAGCTTGTTGCCGTACAGAACCCTTCTCTAAAAGGTGCTGAAGAGAACCATCTACAGCACATTCTCCATCAATCTGAAGAACCCTATCCTGCAAAAGGTTCTTCAATTGTTCAGGTCTCGATATAGAACCATTTTCTTTAATAAAGAACCCCTGTGGAACCATCGTTTTTCAGTGTGTGGATCTGAGTTCTCAGGGATGTGATAAACCATGAATTTTTAGAGCTTTCTGTTCCTCGTGGATTCGACACTTCTCTTTAAACATAAAGCTGTAAGTGTTTTTCAGTGAAAAAGATCAATGTGTAACATTCAGAACTGACAGTATTTTAGATCTATGTTCCGTTGCCTCTGTGTGAAAGGGTTAAACTGTTGTCCTCTGAATGGTGATGTTCACCAGGGTCTGGACTTTGAGACCAAGCCTTCGTACACGTTCTTGGTGGAGGTGAGAGAGGAGGGCGTGGTCCAGCCGGCGGATAACGTGGTCGGCAGTCGGACCTCAGCCCAGGTTCAGATCAGTGTGAAGGATGTGGACGAGCCACCGGTTTTCACCGAGTCCGAGTACAGCTTCAACGTCTCAGAAGGTGAAATGAAGGACTACATCGGCTTCGTCTCGGCCAAGGACCCGGACACCACCAAGCACAGGGTCAGGTACGAAACATCGATCTGCAGCAAACACAACACAAACTCCCTACATTTAAACATCACAAGGCGGAGTACAAACAGGAATCAGACCAGAAATAACACCAAAGAGTTTATAGAATATTCCAGATCCTCCAGTTTAAAGGGTTAGTGTCTGCAGCAAAAAGGGGGTGTGGTCTCCACTCCAAAAGGGGTGTGGTCACCACTGTGGGCCAATCTTTTCAGCGTAAGATCTGACAGAGTTCAGGTCTCTACTACACTGCAGAGGACAGGAACCTCAGTCGGACAAGGTCGGACACCACTGCTGAATGAGCCTGGCCTTCCAGCCCTCAGACGGCTCTGCAGGAGAAACCCTAATCTCTCTGTGATTAATACAGACACATGGACTCTGGAGGACTTGAGAAAACCACTGTCTCTGTCAGCGCTGCATCAGGAAACGCCCCTGAGACTCTATTACACAGAGATCATCATCAGCTCAATACAGAAACACAGCCCAGTTCTGGACCCGAGCTCAGAAACAGAGTGGACCCGTGCTGTGGTCAGATGAGTTCAGCAATGGGCTTCAGTGACTGTGAGGGTTTTCATTTTCATGAAGGTGCTGTGTTTGATGCAGGTTCTCCATCGTGAATCAGGACTGTCCGGCAGAAATAAACAGTGAGACGGGGCGGTTGTCTCTGAAGAGGAAGCTGGACAGAGAGGAGATGGACACACACCAGTGTCAGGTCACAGCTCAGGAGATGTCCGTCAACGGTGGGTTCTTTACTACATCTAATATTTTTAGATCTATTTTATTGATTGGTTTTACTTTACAGCTGCTGTTATGGGGTTTGACAAGATTCATAGAAAAAAGATTTTCTCACTGAGTTTAACGAGGAACTGTAACAAAACACACGTTGGTAGGTGGAGTGGAGACTCCGTAGGTGTGAATGTGTGAGTGTGTGTCGCCCTGTGAAGGACTGGCGCCCCCTCCAGGGTGAGTTCCAGGGTAGACTCCGGACCCACCGCGACCCTGAACTGGATAATAATCAGATGAATCACTGGATTTACACTCAGTTATTAACTTATTATTAACACAACCCTAGAGTCAACATTGCTCTCATCCCCAGGACTGAAATCGTTTGCCGCTGTGAAGATAAACGTCAGAGACGTCAACGACAACCCGCCGGAGCTGGACACGGGGAGAGAGGTGTACGTCTGTGAGAACGACAAGAACGGCACGGTGAGGAACTGTGAGAGAGAGACACATTAACCCTTTCCTGACAGCTCTGAGACTTTATGAATTACTTCTTTGAGGAATTACACAGTCCTCTTCGGTTTGATCGGGGTGTGTCCCACTCTGTTATTCGTGGTGTTTTGTTGAAACAGAAGAAAACCTCCTCGTATCTGCACTGATATCTTCAGCTGTAAATAAACACACACTTTATAAACACATCCACTTTAAACTGTAAAAGCGCAGTGAGGAACGGTGAAGTCGTGTCTGTGTTTGTTTAAAGTTACTCACTCTTCAAGATAAAGCTCCCCTCTTCTTTGGAAAACATTCTGAAGCCAGTTATCATTTATCTGAAGCCCAGCAGCACATTCACTGAGAAACGAGACCCGTGTTTATGTGAGAGCTCAGAGACGAGGTTAAACTCAGCGAAAAAGACACAACGAGCGCGGAGAAATAAGAGCACTGAGTAAAAACGGAGAAGAAAGAGAACAGAGTGAAAACGGCTAAAAACCAGAGCTTCTGCTCCTCGCTCCTCACTGCTGTGCGCTCGGGGTCGGGGTGAACAGCGAGCGGCTCATTATCATTTAAAGGAACAGGTGCTGAAAGCGGGCGTTCTGAACAGGGGCTGTTTACACAGGGGGAGAACACTGCTGTGGGGCTCGTGGGGTTTGGACCTAAACCTTGGTAAATATAACTATCGTTTTAATGTTTGGGAACTTTGTGTTGCAGGTTGTTGGAATCATTGGTGCCAAAGATAAAGACGTGACGTCACAGAACTTCAGGTTCACTTTGGTGAAGAAGAGCACCAACTTCTCTCTCCACGACAATTTAAGTGAGGACTACGACTTCGTACTAAATTCCCCATAACTGAGTGTTTCAGCTGTAAACAGAATGATGGCAAACCACCCCTTCTTCAAACTACAGTCAGACACCAGCCCTGTGTCCCCCACTGTCCGTTGTCCCCTGTCCCCCACCGTCCACTGTCCTCACTTTCTGTGAGGGGTTCTTAGAGAAGGACGTCTGGTTCCATTCACTCGGATGGTCACTAAAGCGTAGCATGTGGTTTCTAAGGTGTTGCTAGGCTGTGGTTAGGTTAAACCAGGTGATTTCAAAGGTGTTGATAAGCAGTTAATGGCATCCCATGTGGTTGTTAAGGTGCTCTTTAGAGGTTGCTATGGGATCCCAGGTGGTTGCTAGGTAGGTTGCCTTGACTGATGCTGTTGTTTTACTAGTGGATGCTAATGTGATAGATAGATAGATAGATAGATAGATAGATAGATAGATAGATAGATAGCTGTTGATCCTGGAAGATTATTAATAAGTAGCAGAAGGAGAAAGGGATTTGAACACAGCCCTGTGAAAGTTGATTGTAACACTGTGGTGAGTACTGGTCTCTCGCTGTTTATTTCTGTGTCGCTGTGAAACATCTGTGCCCCACTGAAGTGAACCGAGGCTCTGAATGTTCCCACCATTGTGTTCAGTGTGATATTCTTAGGACCCTCCACATTGAACTGTCACAGATTTCATCAACAGCAAAGACACAGAGAGGTTTCTTCTGAGTGAAACCAGCGAGGCCCTGTTCTACAGCACCATCGCCCATAGAGACATACACCATCGGCCATAACATTAAAACCAACACTGCTTTTCCAGTGGCGATTAACCTGCGTCTGGTCGAGCCCCGACACCAGCTTCTTCTTCTTCTTTGAATGTAACTGTAATCAGACACGGGGTGAACGTCGTGTGTGTCCCACATCGTTACTCGTCATGTTTTGTTTAAAACGCGGCGAACGTCAGCTGTAAATGAACACACTCTGCAGCTGCTCCAGGTTTAAAACTGTAAAGGACAGTGAGGGGAGTCTAACTCGTGTTTATGAGTGTGTTTAAAGTTACTCTCTCTTGAAGATAAAGCTCATCTTTGTGTTGTGTGAAGCTCAGAGCGTGTACCGTCCAAACCGGGCAGCGACGCGCCACTCGACGAGCCTCAGACGTTGTGATAATGTCCTGACTGTAACAGTCCCTTTAAATGATTTACAAATTCATTGGTTTTAAACCTGAGGCTTTGCCATAAAAGAAAAATGATTAATAATAAAAACCAGCCAATCAGGGGCCTCTAATTATTTGGGGCCCTTGTCCGCATGGTCGCTGGGGGGAGTGTGTGTTAATGTGTGTTACACTGTCATGAGCGTATACAAAACATAACAACAACAGCACGAATAAATAAATAATCCCAGGGTCGTTCTTGTTTTGTTTGTAGACAACACGGCGAGTATCGTACTGACCCACGGAGGCTACAGCACCGACGTACGGAACGAGGTGTCTCTCGAAGTGCAGATCTCAGACGGCGGTCGTCCTCTGCTGACGAAGATCCAAACAGTGACGATCAAAGTGTGTTCGTGTCAGAAAGACAGACAGCAGGAGTTCTGTCAGGCCATCGCTCAAACTGGAGTCAGCTTCAGAGCACTCATCTCCATCCTGCTGTGCATCGTCACCATGCTGGGTACAGTACCACACCAAACCAACATCTCACAGCCTCAGAGCAGGAATACCTGCCCTCACAGAGCCCTCCCTGCCCCCCCCCCCCTCCATAACCCCAGCAGCAGTGTAGAAACGGGGTCTCGTTCTCATTAAAGCCTCATCAGCAGGTTTACCCCTGACACTGAGCCAGACGCTTGAGTCAAACACCCAGGAGTCAAACACTCAGGAGTCAAACACTCAGGAGTCAGACACACAGGAGTCAAACACTCAGGAGTCAAACACTCAGAAGTCAAACACGCAGGAGTCAAACACGCAGGAGTCAGACACACAGGAGTCAAACACTCAGGAGTCAAACACTCAGAAGTCAAACACGCAGGAGTCAAACACGCAGGAGTCAGACACTCAGGAATCAAACACGCAGGAGTCAAACACGCAGGAGTCAAACACGCAGGAGTCAAACACACAGGAGTCAAACACTCAGGAGTCAGACACGCAGGAGTCAAACACTCAGGAGTCAAACACGCAGGAGTCAAACACGCAGGAGTCAAACACACAGGAGTCAAACACACAGGAGTCAAACACTCAGGAGTCAAACACGCAGGAGTCAAACACTCAGGAGTCAAACACTCAGGAGTCAGACACACAGGAGTCAAACACGCAGGAGTCAAACACGCAGGAGTCAAACACACAGGAGTCAAACACACAGGAGTCAAACACTCAGGAGTCAAACACGCAGGAGTCAAACACTCAGGAGTCAAACACTCAGGAGTCAAACACTCAGGAGTCAAACACGCAGGAGTCAAACACGCAGGAGTCAAACACTCAGGAATCAAACACGCAGGAGTCAAACACGCAGGAGTCAAACACGCAGGAGTCAAACACACAGGAGTCAAACACTCAGGAGTCAGACACGCAGGAGTCAAACACTCAGGAGTCAAACACGCAGGAGTCAAACACGCAGGAGTCAAACACACAGGAGTCAAACACACAGGAGTCAAACACTCAGGAGTCAAACACGCAGGAGTCAAACACTCAGGAGTCAAACACTCAGGAGTCAGACACACAGGAGTCAAACACTCAGGAGTCAAACACTCAGAAGTCAAACACGCAGGAGTCAAACACGCAGGAGTCAGACACTCAGGAATCAAACACGCAGGAGTCAAACACACAGGAGTCAAACACTCAGGAGTCAGACACTCAGGAGTCAAACACTCAGGAGTCAAACACTCAGGAGTCAGACACACAGGAGTCAAACACGCAGGAGTCAAACACGCAGGAGTCAAACACACAGGAGTCAAACACTCAGGAGTCAGACACACAGGAGTCAAACACGCAGGAGTCAAACACGCAGGAGTCAAACACGCAGGAGTCAAACACTCAGGAGTCAAACACTCAGGAGTCAGACACGCAGGAGTCAAACACGCAGGAGTCAGACACTCAGGAATCAAACACGCAGGAGTCAAACACACAGGAGTCAAACACGCAGGAGTCAAACACGCAGGAGTCAAACACTCAGGAGTCAAACACGCAGGAGTCAGACACTCAGGAGTCAAACACTCAGGAGTCAAACACGCAGGAGTCAAACACACAGGAGTCAAACACGCAGGAGTCAAACACTCAGGAGTCAAACACTCAGAAGTCAAACACTCAGGAGTCAAACACGCAGGAGTCAAACACGCAGGAGTCAAACACTCAGGAGTCAAACACTCAGGAGTCAGACACGCAGGAGTCAAACACGCAGGAGTCAGACACTCAGGAATCAAACACGCAGGAGTCAAACACACAGGAGTCAAACACGCAGGAGTCAAACACGCAGGAGTCAAACACTCAGGAGTCAAACACGCAGGAGTCAAACACGCAGGAGTCAAACACTCAGGAGTCAAACACGCAGGAGTCAGACACACAGGAGTCAAACACTCAGGAGTCAAACACTCAGGAGTCAAACACTCAGGAGTCAGACACGCAGGAGTCAGACACTCAGGAGTCAAACACGCAGGAGTCAAACACGCAGGAGTCAAACACTCAGGAATCAAACACGCAGGAGTCAAACACTCAGGAGTCAAACACTCAGGAGTCAAACACTCAGGAGTCAGACACGCAGGAGTCAAACACGCAGGAGTCAGACACTCAGGAATCAAACACGCAGGAGTCAAACACGCAGGAGTCAAACACGCAGGAGTCAAACACTCAGGAGTCAAACACTCAGGAGTCAAACACGCAGGAGTCAAACACACAGGAGTCAAACACGCAGGAGTCAAACACTCAGGAGTCAAACACTCAGGAGTCAAACACGCAGGAGTCAAACACGCAGGAGTCAAACACTCAGGAGTCAAACACGCAGGAGTCAAACACTCAGGAGTCAAACACGCAGGAGTCAAACACTCAGGAGTCAAACACTCAGGAGTCAGACACGCAGGAGTCAAACACGCAGGAGTCAAACACGCCGGAGTCAAACACTCAGGAGTCAAACACGCAGGAGTCAGACACTCAGGAATCAAACACGCAGGAGTCAAACACACAGGAGTCAAACACGCAGGAGTCAAAAACACGCAGGAGTCAAACACTCAGGAGTCAAACACGCAGGAGTCAAACACGCAGGAGTCAAACACTCAGGAGTCAAACACTCAGAAGTCAAACACGCAGGAGTCAAACACGCAGGAGTCAGACACTCAGGAATCAAACACGCAGGAGTCAAACACACAGGAGTCAAACACTCAGGAGTCAGACACTCAGGAGTCAAACACTCAGGAGTCAAACACTCAGGAGTCAGACACACAGGAGTCAAACACGCAGGAGTCAAACACGCAGGAGTCAAACACACAGGAGTCAAACACTCAGGAGTCAAACACGCAGGAGTCAAACACGCAGGAGTCAAACACTCAGGAGTCAAACACTCAGGAGTCAGACACACAGGAGTCAAACACGCAGGAGTCAAACACGCAGGAGTCAAACACGCAGGAGTCAAACACTCAGGAGTCAAACACTCAGGAGTCAGACACGCAGGAGTCAAACACGCAGGAGTCAGACACTCAGGAATCAAACACGCAGGAGTCAAACACACAGGAGTCAAACACGCAGGAGTCAAACACGCAGGAGTCAAACACTCAGGAGTCAAACACGCAGGAGTCAGACACTCAGGAGTCAAACACTCAGGAGTCAAACACGCAGGAGTCAAACACGCAGGAGTCAAACACTCAGGAGTCAAACACGCAGGAGTCAAACACTCAGGAGTCAAACACTCAGGAGTCAGACACGCAGGAGTCAAACACGCAGGAGTCAGACACTCAGGAATCAAACACTCAGGAGTCAAACACGCAGGAGTCAAACACGCAGGAGTCAAACACTCAGGAGTCAAACACGCAGGAGTCAAACACTCAGGAGTCAAACACGCAGGAGTCAAACACGCAGGAGTCAAACACGCAGGAGTCAAACACACAGGAGTCAAACACTCAGGAGTCAAACACGCAGGAGTCAAACACTCAGGAGTCAAACACACAGGAGTCAAACACGCAGGAGTCAAACACTCAGGAGTCAAACACGCAGGAGTCAAACACGCAGGAGTCAAACACTCAGGAGTCAAACACGCAGGAGTCAAACACTCAGGAGTCAAACACGCAGGAGTCAAACACGCAGGAGTCAAACACTCAGGAGTCAAACACGCAGGAGTCAAACACGCAGGAGTCAAACACGCCGGAGTCAAACACTCAGGAGTCAAACACGCAGGAGTCAAACACTCAGGAGTCAAACACGCAGGAGTCAAACACTCAGGAGTCAAACACGCAGGAGTCAAACACTCAGGAGTCAAACACGCAGGAGTCAAACACGCAGGAGTCAAACACTCAGGAGTCAAACACGCAGGAGTCAAACAAGCAGGAGTCAAACACTCAGGAGTCAAACACGCAGGAGTCAAACACGCAGGAGTCAAACACTCAGGAGTCAAACACGCAGGAGTCAAACACTCAGGAGTCAAACACGCAGGAGTCAAACACTCAGGAGTCAAACACGCAGGAGTCAAACACTCAGGAGTCAAACACGCAGGAGTCAGACACGCAGGAGTCAAACACGCAGGAGTCAGACACTCAGGAATCAAACACGCAGGAGTCAAACACTCAGGAGTCAAACACGCAGGAGTCAAACACGCAGGAGTCAAACACTCAGGAGTCAAACACGCAGGAGTCAAACACTCAGGAGTCAAACACGCAGGAGTCAAACACGCAGGAGTCAAACACGCAGGAGTCAAACACACAGGAGTCAAACACTCAGGAGTCAAACACGCAGGAGTCAAACACTCAGGAGTCAAACACACAGGAGTCAAACACGCAGGAGTCAAACACTCAGGAGTCAAACACGCAGGAGTCAAACACGCAGGAGTCAAACACTCAGGAGTCAAACACGCAGGAGTCAAACACTCAGGAGTCAAACACGCAGGAGTCAAACACGCAGGAGTCAAACACTCAGGAGTCAAACACGCAGGAGTCAAACACGCAGGAGTCAAACACGCCGGAGTCAAACACTCAGGAGTCAAACACGCAGGAGTCAAACACTCAGGAGTCAAACACGCAGGAGTCAAACACTCAGGAGTCAAACACGCAGGAGTCAAACACTCAGGAGTCAAACACGCAGGAGTCAAAAACACGCAGGAGTCAAACACTCAGGAGTCAAACACGCAGGAGTCAAACACGCAGGAGTCAAACACTCAGGAGTCAAACACTCAGAAGTCAAACACGCAGGAGTCAAACACGCAGGAGTCAGACACTCAGGAATCAAACACGCAGGAGTCAAACACACAGGAGTCAAACACTCAGGAGTCAGACACTCAGGAGTCAAACACTCAGGAGTCAAACACTCAGGAGTCAGACACACAGGAGTCAAACACGCAGGAGTCAAACACGCAGGAGTCAAACACACAGGAGTCAAACACTCAGGAGTCAAACACGCAGGAGTCAAACACGCAGGAGTCAAACACTCAGGAGTCAAACACTCAGGAGTCAGACACACAGGAGTCAAACACGCAGGAGTCAAACACGCAGGAGTCAAACACGCAGGAGTCAAACACTCAGGAGTCAAACACTCAGGAGTCAGACACGCAGGAGTCAAACACGCAGGAGTCAGACACTCAGGAATCAAACACGCAGGAGTCAAACACACAGGAGTCAAACACGCAGGAGTCAAACACGCAGGAGTCAAACACTCAGGAGTCAAACACGCAGGAGTCAGACACTCAGGAGTCAAACACTCAGGAGTCAAACACGCAGGAGTCAAACACGCAGGAGTCAAACACTCAGGAGTCAAACACGCAGGAGTCAAACACTCAGGAGTCAAACACTCAGGAGTCAGACACGCAGGAGTCAAACACGCAGGAGTCAGACACTCAGGAATCAAACACTCAGGAGTCAAACACGCAGGAGTCAAACACGCAGGAGTCAAACACTCAGGAGTCAAACACGCAGGAGTCAAACACTCAGGAGTCAAACACGCAGGAGTCAAACACGCAGGAGTCAAACACGCAGGAGTCAAACACACAGGAGTCAAACACTCAGGAGTCAAACACGCAGGAGTCAAACACTCAGGAGTCAAACACACAGGAGTCAAACACGCAGGAGTCAAACACTCAGGAGTCAAACACGCAGGAGTCAAACACGCAGGAGTCAAACACTCAGGAGTCAAACACGCAGGAGTCAAACACTCAGGAGTCAAACACGCAGGAGTCAAACACGCAGGAGTCAAACACTCAGGAGTCAAACACGCAGGAGTCAAACACGCAGGAGTCAAACACGCCGGAGTCAAACACTCAGGAGTCAAACACGCAGGAGTCAAACACTCAGGAGTCAAACACGCAGGAGTCAAACACTCAGGAGTCAAACACGCAGGAGTCAAACACTCAGGAGTCAAACACGCAGGAGTCAAACACGCAGGAGTCAAACACTCAGGAGTCAAACACGCAGGAGTCAAACAAGCAGGAGTCAAACACTCAGGAGTCAAACACGCAGGAGTCAAACACGCAGGAGTCAAACACTCAGGAGTCAAACACGCAGGAGTCAAACACTCAGGAGTCAAACACGCAGGAGTCAAACACTCAGGAGTCAAACACGCAGGAGTCAAACACTCAGGAGTCAAACACGCAGGAGTCAGACACGCAGGAGTCAAACACGCAGGAGTCAGACACTCAGGAATCAAACACGCAGGAGTCAAACACTCAGGAGTCAAACACGCAGGAGTCAAACACGCAGGAGTCAAACACTCAGGAGTCAAACACGCAGGAGTCAAACACTCAGGAGTCAAACACGCAGGAGTCAAACACGCAGGAGTCAAACACGCAGGAGTCAAACACACAGGAGTCAAACACTCAGGAGTCAAACACGCAGGAGTCAAACACTCAGGAGTCAAACACACAGGAGTCAAACACGCAGGAGTCAAACACTCAGGAGTCAAACACGCAGGAGTCAAACACGCAGGAGTCAAACACTCAGGAGTCAAACACGCAGGAGTCAAACACTCAGGAGTCAAACACGCAGGAGTCAAACACGCAGGAGTCAAACACTCAGGAGTCAAACACGCAGGAGTCAAACACGCAGGAGTCAAACACGCCGGAGTCAAACACTCAGGAGTCAAACACGCAGGAGTCAAACACTCAGGAGTCAAACACGCAGGAGTCAAACACTCAGGAGTCAAACACGCAGGAGTCAAACACTCAGGAGTCAAACACGCAGGAGTCAAACACGCAGGAGTCAAACACTCAGGAGTCAAACACGCAGGAGTCAAACACGCAGGAGTCAAACACTCAGGAGTCAAACACGCAGGAGTCAAACACGCAGGAGTCAAACACTCAGGAGTCAAACACGCAGGAGTCAAACACTCAGGAGTCAAACACGCAGGAGTCAAACACGCAGGAGTCAAACACTCAGGAGTCAAACACGCAGGAGTCAAACACGCAGGAGTCAAACACGCAGGAGTCAAACACGCCGGAGTCAAACACGCAGGAGTCAAACACTCAGGAGTCAAACACGCAGGAGTCAAACACTCAGGAGTCAAACACGCAGGAGTCAAACACTCAGGAGTCAAACACGCAGGAGTCAAACACGCAGGAGTCAAACACTCAGGAGTCAAACACGCAGGAGTCAAACACGCAGGAGTCAAACACGCAGGAGTCAAACACGCAGGAGTCAAACACGCAGGAGTCAAACACGCAGGAGTCAAACACTCAGGAGTCAAACACGCAGGAGTCAAACACGCAGGAGTCAAACACTCAGGAGTCAAACACTCAGGAATCAAACACTCAGGAGTCAAACACTCAGGAGTCAAACACGCAGGAGTCAAACACTCAGGAGTCAAACACGCAGGAGTCAAACACGCAGGAGTCAAACACGCAGGAGTCAAACACGCAGGAGTCAAACACGCAGGAGTCAAACACTCAGGAGTCAAACACGCAGGAGTCAAACACTCAGGAGTCAAACACTCAGGAGTCAAACACTCAGGAATCAAACACTCAGGAGTCAAACACTCAGGAGTCAAACACTCAGGAGTCAAACACGCAGGAGTCAAACACGCAGGAGTCAAACACTCAGGAGTCAAACACGCAGGAGTCAAACACGCAGGAGTCAAACACTCAGGAGTCAAACACGCAGGAGTCAAACACTCAGGAGTCAAACACTCAGGAGATTAGCGCCAGTGTGTGCAAAAAGTGGAGGGTCTCTTTCTCTGATAAACATGTAGCTATTTAGGCCCCGCCCACACTGATCCGTTTATTTTTAAAAACTCAGATGGTCCTCCCTCCACAGGATACAATATAAGGTTCTTTTATTTGTTTTCAAAGCACTTAGTGGGTCCGTGTCCGTCATCAGCAGCATACTTTCCTTTTCCACTCGTCAGAGAGCTCTGAGATCTTCTCAGGACCTGTTAGTTTCACCCAGAGCTCATTTGAAACTCAAAGCCATCGTGTTTTTGTGGTCTGTGCCCCGAGACTGTGGAACACTTCCATCCTCTATCAGTTCCGTCTCCTCAGTCTCACAGGGTACGGAGGCTGAGAAGGACATTTACAAGGTGTGAAACAAACGGCCAATCAGAGGGAAAGGGTAGGTACAGTACACAGGAAGTGGGAACAGAGCTTGGGAGGTTTTGGGTTTTGTCTAGAGCTGGTGTTTACAGTCTACTTACTTTCAGTAACATTTACAGGTGGTTTGGACGTCACCGGTGCATCTCCTTTTTCTGCTCTTTTAAAAACTCTAAAAACTAAAAAACACAAAAACATGGTTTGAAATTACCCTCCCAAGCTCCCTTCACTTCTTCCCCGTGGAGCAGCACTTCCTGTTTACTGTACCTACCCTTTCCCTCTGATTGGCCGTTTGTAAAAGTGTTTCACAGCTTGTAAATGTGCTTTATTTTTGTGAATTAGTTTTGTCCTTCTCAGCCACCGTACACAGGACTTTAAACCTATTTCAGACTCACGCTGGAGCAAGAAAATGTGGAAGCTGTGGAAATGTAGGTCTGTGTTTTGTTGAACATTGACGTGAGGTTTTTATTGTGTTTTATGTGATGCTTTAGACGTACAGCTCTTTGGTCGACGTTCGTTGTTTAAAAAGTGCTTTATAAATTAACCTTACTTTCTTCTGTAACCATAGGTCAGTCATGGTCAGGGGTATAGTCTCCTGCGTCTCACGCTTGTCTCTCTGTGCAGTGATCGTGATCCTGTTTGCGCTGAGGAAACACTATCAGAAGGAGACTCTGGTGGCTCTGGGCAAATCTTCCGGAGAAATCCATGAGCAGCTGGTGACCTACGACGAGGAGGGGGGCGGAGAGATGGACACAAACGGCTACGACGTCAGCATCCTTTCCTCGGCGTGTCTGCGTCCGGCGCCGGGACCTCCCGTCTACGCCGTGGCCAAAAAACCCTCGGCCTGCAAAGGGGACATGGCCATGATGATCGAGGTGAAGAAGGACGAGGCCGATCACGACCGAGACGGGATTCCCTACGACACGCTGCACATCTACGGCTACGAAGGCACCGAGTCCTTAGCGGGGTCCCTCAGCTCCCTGGACTCCTCCTCCATCGGATCCAACGTGGATTACGACTTCCTGAGCGACTGGGGTCCGCGCTTTCGGACCCTGGCGCAACTTTACGGAGCGGATGTGTCGGATTCTGACAGTTCCTACTGATTCTGGAACATCGGAAGTGTAAGCACCAGGAAGAACCGCGTTAGCTACGTTTTATTTTACTGTTGTTATTATAATTTAGTTCTGCTCAAGTTTGAATTATAGCAGCGGCGCTACCACCCCCCATACGTCCATTACACACCAGGTTCTGTTCAAACTGGGCCTGGACTGAACCGGAACAATAACATCATTCTAAAGGATTTTCTTCATCGGAACAGTTCCTTTAACAGAAAATGACTCAAGAAACAAGGTCTTTTTTAGTACTGTGTTTTCTCTTGATTTTCCAGCACTGTGTCCTACGCATTAATGAGGTGTAACAGATTACAGTGGCACTGCCCCCTGCCCCCACCACCACCACCGCGTTACACTGAGGTTCTGAGGGTGTTTGAGGGTCATACATTTTTCTTAGACATTAAAAAGCCTTTTACTTCAGGTGAACCCTGACTTTACAGAACACCTTTGATCCTCGGGCGTCTCCAAGTGCTTTACAGAGTCCGAAGAAACAGTAAAAAGCAGTTCACTTAAAGGAACACTACGTAAAGTATCTCAAATAAACCGACAGCTTCAAAACCATTGAGACGCTTCTCTGACCTGTAACAGTGAGAACAGAGCCTCTGTCATTGCCACTGCAGACTGAGCACTGCAGAAACTGCACTATGTAACTTTAGGAGGAGGGTAGGAAATCAACCCACGGCCATTGATTTCAGTGGAAAGGTGTAATATAATAACACTAGGGGGCGCCCCAGAGGCAAAACAAATCTTACCTAGTGTTCCTTAGGAGCAGGAATCAAAAATAGTGCATTAAAAGAAAATACATCAAAAAATTGAAAGAAAACAGGATTAAAACGATGTAAAGAACTAAAGCGAACAATAAAAGAGTGGAGACTAGGAGCTGCTCCAGAACAAAGAGTGAGGGCCGATTTAAAGCGAGCTGTAGCGCCTCGAACAGGTTTCGGTCTCCGTTTAAAAGCCTCTAAAGTCGGGGCTCCTCTGACGTCCTCGGTTCTGTTTCAGAGTCGGGACTAACTCCGGTTCCTAAAGATCCGAGAGCTCTGCACGGCTCTGACCTCTGTTTCAGATCTGATCCGACACTGTCCCGCACCACGGAGACTCTCTGTTGGACTCTGTTCTGTTTCAGACTGGGCTCCGGGGTCAGCTCCTTTCTGAAGATTAACAAAGCCACACTAATTTACATTAACCCATTCATGTCCTCGTCCTCGTCCATGCTTCAGTCAGAAAAAGTCCAATCAGAAACGTTTGGTTCCGTTAGAAACCAGTGTGTTTCAGTAACTCCTGGTTCTCACCGCGAGGAACGGGACATGAACGGATTATTACTGATCAAATGGCTCTGATATTATTATTATTATTATTATTATTATTATTATTATTAATAAAGAGAGATAATATCAGTGAAATAACGATGTAAAAACTGTCAGAGCCTTAGATCAGTTCAATAATGTGGTGATATTTGTGTTAGATTTTTGTGCCAGTGTTTGTCTTGCTTTTGTGGAACCTCCAGATTATAGATTAGTTTATAAACATCTGGTGACGTGTGTGATATCACACACACACACACACACACACACACACACACACAGTGGAGACTCTATAATCCGTAAACAAATCTGACCCCTGATTCCAGCCATATGTTCCTAAAGTGTGTGTGTGTGTGTGTGTGTGTGTGTGTGTGTGTGTGTGTGTGTGTGTGTGTGAAGAGACGTGGTTAAATAACAAAGGGGTGGGGTGTTTGATCTAAAGGCAGAGTCTCTGAGTCTGTTTCCCTCAGAGTCTCATCAGAGCTGTAGTCTGTTCATTTCCTGGGAAAATTATTATTATTATACATTTAATAACAGTTAATTAATACACACACACACACACACACACACAGAGAGAGAGAGAGAGAAGGTAAAGAAAGCTGTCCTTTAAACTGCAGTAACTCTGTGAAGATCACGCTGGTGTTTTACTGTGGTTTCGCTGGCGGGTTTTTTTTAACATAAAATCTAGAACTGTCGATGTGTTTAAGGTTTCACCACATTTCTCTGACGTCGTTTTCAGGTTCTAGATTTTCACTTTTGGACCAAAGGCATGTTTCATGATGTGGCAGTTATTATTTAAGAGTAAAGTATGAGTCATGAGCCACACCCCCTCTACACTCGTCAAAATAAAGGTGCCACACAGGGTTCTTTGAGAGGTGCCACAGAAGAACCATGTTTGTGTAAAGAATGCGAGTGTGAAGAACCTTTTAAAGGGTTAAATCCATCACTCGGTCTTGGGTTTCTTTAAAGTGTTCCACACATGAACACAGAGAAGGTTCGCTATGGAACCCAAAGAGGAACCTAAAGAGGTCAAAGAACCGTTTGTGGCATCTTTAGTTCTAAAAGTGCACACAGGTCAATAGTAAACAGCAGATGTGTTATAAACTGCTTAGAAGAAGGTTGTTTATAAATAAATCCGCTGGGTCCTAAAGATCCCCGGATAATGCTTTTCAGAGTATTTTCATAAAAAGAAAAGAAAAAAGCCTTTAACAGCCATTTTCAGGAGTTCATTGGGTGTCTCTAAACTTTTCTGGACCGTTTATTTTATTTAATTCCTTCACGTTTTGTGGCGTGTACAGGCTGTAACTCTGAGTACAGCTCTCTCACAGCTGTGTGTGTGTGTGAGAGAGCTCGATTTCTCAGCCCTGCGCTCCCTTGTCTTAGCAGGAAGTGACCTCACCGCTGTGGGACGCTCACAGGAAGAGGTAGCAGCAGTGCGCTGAAAGAATTAAAGCCAAAACCTCTCTGTGTTTGACAGAAATCATCGACACGTCGTCTGCTGTGAATGCAGCTCAAACCTCAGAGGCCCTCGGTAACGAGGCGATAGCAGAGTCTCAGGAAGCGAGCGGAGGTTCATTCGCTCGTAAAAAAGGCGAGAATTAGGTCCCAACAACTTTAACCTTTCGACCGCGAGAGTCCAGCTCCCGGAGGCGTCAGAACTGACCGCGGTTCAGACTTCAGCCACAAAATAACCGCAGTAACGAAGCGTATTTATAGGAGCTGAGCTGCTAATGTGTTCTTGGAGCTAATGCGCTACGTAGCTGTGGAATAAAACAACTACAGAGTAACACTTACACTCCTCTGTACAGGACCTTACCAGCAGCATTTATAAAAGTGACACACTTCTGTTCCGTTCTCTTGTAGGAACCAAGCTACAGCAATAACTACAAGACCATAACTCAGTGCTTTACCACCAGTTTTGATGGGAACCAATGATACGTCGTCTGTGGGGGGCGCTGTGGGGCTGTGTCTGACTCAGCTCCAGAGACAAAAGGATAGTGTCAGGACAGAGTCATGGTTAATTCACTGTTTACAGCGCCGTCAGATCACACACACAGAGCTCAGTAAGAAAAGAGTGAGAACAAAGAGAACATTGGAGAAACGTAGCCTACACTCCTCGTGTCGTGCTGAACACAGCCTCAGAAACACACAGATAAGTTGTGTGTTAGAAGTCCATGTATAAGAATGTTATTCTGAATGATTTTGGAGTGTTTCTATTGGTTGATTCATTATTAAATTTACACACAGTGTGAAGGACAGCTGCTGTGTTCAGATGATGCAGTAACTACACACACACACACAGAGAGAGAGAGAGAGAGAGAGAGAGAGAGAGAGAGAGAGAGAGATACAGGGATTTAATTGGAGAGTGAGAATAGGTTGTTATCATGTTAGTTCACATTAGGAGTCTGGTGTGGTGTGGACGGGTGGGTGTTAGCCACTACACTGACCATCCCGCTAATCATTAGCTCATTCTACAAACACAGTGACTCTAGCCTCAGGAAATGATTCCTGATTTTGTTGATGTTGCATTTCTCTGTGATTTATTCCTCTGTTGTGCTGCTTTTTTTTTTGAAACACTTTCCAGTGAAGAGTGGCATGGTTTTCGATGCTAGCAGCTAATCACCATGAGTCCAAACACTAAACAGTAGCTTCCTTTATTTGTTTAGACTCCGTCACTCTCTGGATATTTACCTCTGCTCCCAGAGGCTCAGCTCCTTCTTCGGGGTGAAGACAATAAGTGGAAGCCATCTTCCCCCTTTTCCTGCGCTAAGCTTCTGTGTGCTACCACGGCCACTTCCTGTTCCTGTTCTCTTATCTCTTCAGAAAAGTCCCACATTGGCGTCGCTTCCTGTTTTCATTCCACAGGGAAAATACCCAGGAAAGATTTTAAAGAAAAACACGCAAGAAAATAGCGCAGACCTTGTAGCCGTTTGCCGCTCGTCCTTTTTGACTGTTTCACGTTTGGTTAGAGTTCACACTGAAGGTCGTTTCTGATAAAACACTGTCACTCTGTAGATGCACTGTATTTTTGTTTTTGTTTTTGTGTTTTGTACTAATCCAGTATTATCAGCTTCTCATTAAGACCCACATTATATTCTCAGTTCTTCTGAACCACTGTTTAAACCCTCCCCCAAAATCTGGGCCAAACCC